>NC_081415.1:348525653-348700891 GCF_030272615.1 Cryptomeria japonica | reverse complement strand
TTAAGTATTTTAGAATTTTTGGAAGTAAATGCTATATCAAAAGAGATGATTCAATTGGAAAGTTTCATCCTAGATGTGATGAAGGGATATTTCTTGGTTATTCAATTAGAAGAAAAGCATATAGATTTTATAACAAAAGATTGCATAAAATTGTGGAGAGTGCTAATGTGAAAGTGGATGAGCAATACAAAAATCATTCTATATCATATTACAGGGAACCGATAGTGGAAATGATCATAACTGAACCAACAATGCCTCAATCGGTACAAGAAATTGAGACAATTACACCACCACAATCAGAAAATTCAACTATGACTGATGATCAGGGCAGTGAACCTAAAGTTCAGAAGACACCAAGGTATGTAAGATTAAATCATTCTGAAGATCAAATCATTGGAGATAGGAACAAGGGAGTTATGACAAGAAGAAGACTAGAAAATGAAGAGGTATGTCTGATTTCTCAAGTTGAACTGACATCTGTTATTGAAGCTTGTAAGGATGAACATTGGTTAAAGGCTATGGAAGATGAATTAGATCAGATAGAGAGGAATGAAACTTGGACTTTAGTTCCTCGGCCTAAAAATAAGAATGTTATTGGAACTAAATGGGTTTTAGGAATAAACTAAATGAGAATGGTCAAGTTGTAAGAAACAAGGCTAGATTGGTTTGTAAAGGATATTATCAAATGGAAGGAATTGATCATGGTGAGACATTTGCACCTATAGATAGAATTGAAGCTGTTAGACTATTTCTTGCCTATGTAGCTTATAAGAACTATAAGGTTTATCAAATGGATGTTAAATGTGAATTTTTGAATGGTGAACTTGAAGAAGAAGTATACATTGAGCAACCTGATGGATTTTCACTAATAGATGATAAAGATATGGTTTGCAGATTGAAGAAAGCTTTATATGGATTGAAACAGGCTCCTAGAGCTTGGTATGCAAGGTTGGATAGATATCTTTTGAAGCTTGGTTTTACTAAAGGCAGTGCTGATAGTATCTTATACTATAAGATCATTGATAATGATATTCTGATTATTGAAGTATTTGTTGATGATGTCATTTTTGGAGGAGAAGATAAATTGTGCATGGAATTTGCTAACAATATGAAGATTGAATTTGAAATGTCCATGATTGGTGAGGTGAAATTTTTCTTAGGTTTGCAGGTTACTCAAACTGACAAAGGTATTTTTATCTGTCAAACTAAGTATATGAGGGAATTGTTGAAGAAGTTTGGTATGGATAATTCCAAACCAATAAGTACTCCTATGGTGACAAGTGAGAAATTATCTATCAAGGATACTTATACACTGGTAAATCTGACAAGGTATAAGTCTATGATTGGTGGTCTGTTATATTTAACTCAGACTAGACCGAATATTATGAATGCAGTAAGTATTATTTTAAGATATCAAAGTAAATGTGCAGTAAAGAGGATATTTCGGTATTTGCAAGGAACAACAGAATATGGCTTATGGTATTCTAAAAATGATGATTTTACTTTAGGTGCATAAACTGACTCAGATTGGGCAGGAGATACTAATGACAGGAAGAGAACTTCTAGTGGAATTTTCTTTCTTGTAAAGAAACTGGTTTCATGGATTAGTAAAAAACAGTCATGCATTTCTTTATCTATTGTAGAAGCTGAGTATGTTGCAGTAGCAACTAATTGCACTCAAGTCTTGTGGATGAAACAAATGTTGAAGGATATCAGGGTAAATTATAGTGAACCAGTAGTTAGCTATTATGATAACTCTATAGCTATTGACATGTCTATGAATCGAATATTTCACTCTAAGACTAAGCATATATCAATAAAGTATAACTTTTTGAAGGACAAGGTAGAAGGAAAGGAAGTCAAATTGGTTTATGTGAACACTAAAGAACAGATTGCAGACATATTCACTAAACCATTGTCTAAGGAATCGTTTGAGTATTTAAGAGATAGGTTAGGGGTTTCTGCCCCTCAAACAAAGACTTGATTTATGTAGTTTTTCATCAGTCTGGCATGCTTTATTAGAAACATTGTTCATTCTGACACTGATGAGTGGTGTTACTACTCAGGGGGAGTAGTCATCTTTGAGATACAGAGGTTTATATTCTTGTTTTGATATTTTTGTCATATTTCTAGAATTGATGTAAAAGGGGGGGAGATATTAATGTGAAAAATAAGAAAATGAGTTGTATACATTAGGGGGAGAGTTATTGATATTCAGGAGATTGTCTGTTGTCTTCCACAAGGGGAGACTTGTTTGGCATTTCTTGGTACTTAGATGTTTTTCACATCTAGTGTTGCCATCAATGCCAAAGGGGGAGATTGTTGACATTATTGGATGAATTGATTATGTGTTGCATTGAAGTTTTGTCATTGATGTCAACACTAGTTGCTATGGTTGGTTACCAATAGATAGGTTTTGGTTACTGGTAGAAGATCTAGTGTTATCGGCAGAAGAGACTATCTATTGGACACTTCTGACATGTTTGGATCTATGGAATGCGATTGGTTAAATGTGGTACATACTTCTAGAGCATGTCTTGGTTAGATGGTATTGACTTGGTAACCAGATTTTATCATACACTCTGGTAAACCCTTACCGGCACTAGTTTAAGGCTTTACCGGTAGAGCTCTCATTGAGGAATCTTGACAGGATGCATAATTGGTGTTGGTGTGGCTTCTACATGGATTTCAGGATGTTGAAGATGTTATTTGATCCTACTTTAACTTCTTGAAGGCATTGCTTTGGCATGGTGGACCCAGAATAGCTCTGGTACCTATCTAGGCTATAGACCGGTATCATGTTAATGTGTACTCTACATGTTACCAAGATGTTTTAGGATGTTTTATGGATTTTTTATTGTTGTTTTGGTCTTAAGACGACATGGCATATCATTGTAATATGGATTTATGTAATGATATTATTGTAATATCTTTTAGGTGGCCGACCTAATTGGTTTAGGCCTTAGGGTTTGTATACAATTATGTAAGATCTCATTATAGATTAGGGTATGGAATGGAATAAGAAGTCATGGTCTTGGAATGCAATATCATATGCAAAGGAGATTTGGTTGATCATAGGTGATCGAATTGGGATTAAGGAAGAGGTCAAAGGCCACTAGTGTTGAGCTTAACAGGGACTGTAATCAAGCATGGTGGATGCTATCTCTGGCAGTTCACTCTATTGGATTGCTGTCCATTTATCTTGAGATGGTTGTTTCCTCTCTATAGTCAGTGAGACTCTTTTGTAATGAACAGTACACTCTAGGCAGTGTACCTTCCTACATGTGTAGGCCCCTCATTGTATCACATACTTTTTGCAGAAGTATCATCTAACTATGGGTAGGCTTCCCATCGTGGTTTTTCCATTTTTGGGGTTTTCCACATACAAATCATGGTGTTATGTGGTATGGTTGCTTTGCATTGATTATTTGTTTAATTGTTAAGTTGTATTGTTTACCAATATTTGTTTCTTCTTTACCGGTACTTAATCTGGTTAATGGTTATTAAGTGGATTAAATATTATAATCTATTAACAATTGATTCACCCCCCCCTCTCTGTTATTCACTGGTTATCCTAACACATTGCTACTACAACCTCCCTTGAGGTAATTTACAATTCAGTCTTTCATTTACATCTACTTGCAAGTACTTTCTTTCATTACTTGGTTAATTCCAAAACCAGGGTTTGACCTAAAGGCAAACCCCTAATCCTAACACATTTGCCTCTCTTTTCTGTGTGTAGGTTGCAAGTGCACAGTTGTACTTTCAGATTCGGGCTTCATTTGCAAAGGTGGAAAAACTCTTTTCATTTCGTGGATTTTTCAAAGGACCGTGTACATTTCCACCACGGTCGAGACAACTTTTTGTCAAATTTGTAGGGCGACTTCATCTTGACATTTAACTGCCAAATCCAAGTGCATAGCTTCATCTCATATTCAGATCTCAAGTTATAATCGATTCTTTGTCACTTTTGCACTACATAATTTAATCAATTTCCTTTCCAAATCAAACAAGGAATAAGGGATCATCCTAACATTCTTAATTCATTCAGAATTCAATCTATCATCTTTGTGTGTAGATTGAATCTAGTGAATTATCCCTTATCTTCCTAATGTAATGGTGAAAAGTGCTTGAAGGATAATCAATAGTAAAACTCTCATCTCTCTTTGAGGGAAAGGGTTAGTTTTTCTCTTGATCTATCACTCATCATTTTCCCACCATTACATTTTGGTGAACCCGACATCTTGCATGATTTCCTTGAAACAAAATTGAGTGTTTTTCATTTACATGTTTCAAATTTATGCAAGCTTAGTGGTTAATTCATTCAAAACCCTAGTTTTTAAACATAAAATTGAATTTGTGATTTATAAAAATTGCTTGTGGTTATCTTAGATCTAAGAATTGCTTTGTTTATCAAATTCAATCTCTGCATTGTCTTGTTCAATTTGCAATTAAAATTTACAAAATTAAGAGGTTAGGTCATCAAACCCTAATTTTTAAAATTAATTGGATTTTGTGTGAATTTCAAATCAATTTCATTAACATTCAGATTCTTAAATATTTTACAAGGTGTCCCTACCCATTAGGTTTGAGCCTTTTCAAAATTGCACTTCAATTCCTCTTTTTCTTCAAAACCCTAATAGGGTTCTATTTTCACCTTGTTGTTCTCAAAATCTGATTCACTTTAAAATCCTTATAGTGATATGATAACTCTATATATAGAAGAGACATTAAAGAGAAGGAAACTTTCAGGACAACATATGACAAGGTTTGATTAACCTTCTACACTTTGAACTTATCCAAAGTTCAGGTGGGTATACCTTTATGAACTAAATTCAAACTTTTAAAAGATAAATCCATAGCAAACTAGTCCGAAAACCAGTGGATCTTATCATCTTAAAACTAACTAAAACAAAGGAATGAAACTTGTACTCATGTTCAGTATTGACCTACAAGATATATAATAGACAACCTTGATCTACACCAGTGCCTTATCAAAGGTTACAGAGTCATCTAAGTTCAAACAATACTTCCACAATCAAATATCTCTACATATTCCATCAGTTTGGCTTCTACAAATCCCTATATATGCCTGACACACATAAGAATTTATTCATACCAAACTAAACTATGTTCATCAAAATTCAAAGTATCCCACAAAGAATTTACTAGTAGAAATGATTCCTGCATATTTAATTCCCCTCCTGAAGAGAAAAGCTAAGAAACATATCTACTGAAAGTTTCCTTACAACCCATATTCAAAAGAAATAACCCTAGATTACTCAGAAACTTTTGCAAACATAGTTGAAGACAACACAAAGTTTAGACTCAAAACCAATGGTCTATGTATTGATATTTCTTCTAAAAGTATTACAAAAACATTCGAATATTCTCCATCAAAAACTTGAAAAAAAGCTCAGATAAATTTCTGCAGCGTTTTCTTACAATTCCTTGCGATCCTTTTTTACTAGTACTGGTATCCATTTATAACAATATGGATGCACACATAGCTTCGGACTTTCCTAGGAGAGTTTGTTACAATCATTACTTCTTAAGAAGAAGTTACAAAACCTTTTACAAATGCGGTTACACATCTCTTTCAACATCCGCAGCTTCTTCCTCTTGTTGTTCTGTTGCAACACTTTCTAACTGCTCCACATCAAGCACTGCATATTTTCTTGTCCACTCCTGATACACCTCATCAGCAGGCCATGAGAAGTTAATTACTTTTTCTTTTGTCTTGGCTAATCTTTTCCAAGAATTCCTCATTTTATTGACCTCTGAATTCAGAAAACCATAATGAGATTTGATTTTCTCAATCTCCTCAATTGTTTTGACAAATATGGAGGCATCCTCTGATTTAACAATTCATTTTATTCTTAGTGACAAGTTGGCTTCTAATTCCTTAAGCCATATTTGTTTGTCCTTTAATTGGATTGGGCTAACAAAACCTCCTGGGAGTAATTCAAAAACTTGATTAGTGTACTCTTTGTTGTACAAGTTGATCTTTCTATCTGCATTATCCACTCCTGCCAACTTTACTAAATCCTTTGTCATATCATTGGTAGATTTAATTATGGGGTCGGCCCCTACCTCATCATAGGATACACAAATCAGTTCTATATCCTGCTCTCTCGGTCTCCATTTATTAAAAATGGGCATTAAAACAGCCTTGTCCCCATTTAACTCATTCCACATTTCCAAAATCTTACTCATATTGTTATACATTAATGAAGACCCTATAGTGTCAACAAAACTTAAAATTGTAGCCTTTACTCTCTCTTCATATTTCTTAGCATATAGCGCCTGAGCCTGTTTTAAATTCTCCAACTCATGGGGAGTGATCTCAATCAACTGAGAACTAGAAGGTGCTAGAGATGGTGGGAATTCAATAATGGGGCTGGTAGGTGGAGGTCTTGCAAGAGAAGAGGAGATCATAAATGTTGAGGACTCACCTTGATGGTATTGTCCTACCAACTGGCTTTGTAGCTTGGCGATGATGCTATCTTTACCCCTTACCTCTTCCTTGGCACTGTTGTAAGCTTTTAAAATTGTCTCCAACTTAACTTAGAGATCTTCCTTTTCCTTAGCCTCTCTTTCTGCTACTGCAACACTAAACTTTACAGTCTCTAGCACAGTGCTAGCAGCTTCCACTACCCCGGTGCTCTGCACTCTTTTCACTATCATTCCTCCAAGGTAACTTGACCCTGGGCTATCCTTATTCCTCTTATTTTCATCTCTTTTAAGAGACCACATGACCAGTGCAACATTATCTTTTCTGAAAGTGACTCCCTCCATAGGTTTGGTCTCTTTTCTTACTGCCTCTAAAACCAAGGCATCTGCTATGTCCCATTCGGGGAGAATGAGTACCCCATCCTATGCTACCATGTCTCTTCCCTTCTCGAGAGTGATGGTCTTAAACTCATCAACCATTTCTTTCTTTATCTCTTCCTCCACCACAGTTGGATCCTTGTGGGGCTGCTCACCTTTCCTCTTTTCACACCTAGCATTAAATTTATCCATGTTCTATTTCCACACAAATTGCATGAAAGCTCCTGATGTGACAAAGTTATTATCAGCCACGAAATACTCACTAGCTTGCTTGATCTCAGGATCCCACTCCTGGTCTTTGAACTCATTAGTAGTTATGTTCATCTCAGCAGTAAGGGGCTCTTCTAACATTCCCTCTTCCACTTCATCATATGTATATGCTATCTCTCCAAGACTACCTAACTGTAACAGTTGCTTAGCTGTTGCCTATTCATCTCCTATATGAATAGGGGATTGAGATGGGGAATACAAAGGTTCATCAGATTGTACTTCCTTTCCCACCCTTTGTTTCTTTGGGCTATCTCGAATGTCAATGACATCTTGTATTTTCCTCTTCCCTTTTCAGGTAGAAGGCTCCCCTGTTGTTGTCATCAACACACTATAGTTGGACTTCTTATGCAGCATGTAATCCCCAGGAGGGATTGCTCTGGAAGATGTAGACCTATTTAGAACTAATCTTTCTTTCTCAGGGTTGTTCTTAATTACAACCTCCCTCTTTTCTTTCAATGTCTGCATCACATCCTCAAGACAAAGAATTGAGAATTTTATCTTCTCTTCAAAGGGGTGAAAGCTAGACAAAGGGTCATAGCTAGTGTCAAATTGGTGCACAAAGTCTAAAGCCTTCTTGTAGGCCACCCACTTTTCTTTCCTCAGCTCTTGCTCATCTAAATCAAACTCATTCCTAATGAGGTCTTTAGGAAACTGGAATTGGTGGGGTCTACCTCTGCATATTGCCCGCTTTCTGAACATGTCATTGAAGAAATCTTCAGGGTCAGCACACCAAGATACTGCAGTTGATAAGTGGTACGGTTGAAGGAAATCTTCAAAATACTTCCAACCAACTTTAATTATTACAAATTGATGTGCTATGGTAATTTTAAGGAAAATGGTCCCTTTACCTCTGCCTGTTAACTCTACCTCTTGCACACTACCAATTTCCCTGAGGATTTCTGCAATTCCCACTTTAAGGACCTGATAGGGCAACAAAAATGGAGTGCCTTTGAAACCATATACTTTGAAAACTGTTGAGATAGGGTATAAGTAGATATCACCCCAATTGTGGAAAATTTTAACATTCTCAGCAAACTCTTTTGGCCTAATGAATTCCAAAAGAACGTTAGGGACTCTTGGATTCTCTGAACAGATAAGAGTCTTAATCTTAGATGCAAAACACTTATCAAACTTTAAGAAGCTAGCATCTTGTCTGTTCCATGACATCACTCTACTCCATAACCGCACTGGCATCTTCTCTCCATCTTTCTCTTTCACAATATCCATTCCATTTGTAAAATAGTCACCACCCTTGAATAAAAATAGATGCATGAGGAGAGAGTACCATCCAAAAGGCCTATCCACTTTCTCATTCTTTATTCCTATCAAGCCTTCATGGATGGCATCAGTGATATAGGAAGCATAGTCAAAGGCCACTGCCAAAGAGGGATTCAAAATTTGAGCAATCATTAACATGTAATGAGTTGGCATATTTGCCTCGACATCTTCTCCTAAAATTTGGCAGAGTGACCAGTATAATCCTTTGGCCCTAAGGGTGAACAGATTTAAAGAGAAAGGCTCCCCGGTGTTAGGTCCTACAACTGTTAATCTGCCTATCTTCACAAAGAATTCTTTAAGAGGCCCATTGCTAAGGTGATTCCTCTGCACACTGTAAACCTGAGCTAGTGATTTAAAATTAATAGGCTCTAAAAAATTGGTTAATTCACTAAGCCCAAAAGCATTTCTAAACTCCTCATTATTTATTTCAATGAGGGTTTTCCCACTTATATCCTTAACACTTATTGTGATTGGTTCATAGATGTATGCAATATGAGTTAGGAGATCCACATCCATGAATACTCCAAGGACCACCAATTTGCCTACATCTAGCTCCCAGATACTATTCATTGGGGCTAGGGAATTTCTCATACCAAATCCAACCTTAAATAATCCCAACCCAGACAACCCAATTTGAGGGTCCCTTAGCCAGTTGCCCTTATCATACAATCCTTCTATTTTTAGGCAAGGAGCTCTTGGCACTAATTCCTTTACCTTTGCTGCTACATTTGTTGACATTGTCAAGTGTTCTAGGAAATCATCACAGATAGCCCTCTCCTAGTAATTAACCTTTCCTGAGAATTCTCTTTTAGGTGCCATCTTAAAAACTATGCAAGCAATTTAATTACTAGCCCCAACTATTTTGTAATAAATCAAAACCTCAATTAAAACACACTATCAAGTAATTGCCAAGCAAGAGTACAAGAGAACCTGTTTTTGGCTTGAAGAAATCCGCTCTGCAATTGAAGAAATTTGCTCTGCAACTACTTCTCTGCAACAAATTTTCAAAATGATGCCTTCATTCAATTGATGCGAGATCATATACGGTAGTGAGGCTCTTAACTGTGACATTGATTCCGCATGCTTTGGCCATCCTTTCAGAATTGAATTCATAGAAGAATTCAAAAATTTCACTCCAACGGGTCATAACATGCCTGTATATTTTCTTTTCGCTCTTTTGCCATTTCGCAGAGCATAACATCCTAGCAATTTTGCCAAACGAAATCACACCAGTCGTCTGATCAAATGAGACTTGATCGGTCTTTACATTGTTTTAACCTCTTTGCCTTTGCATCAGGCCTTACCTCTTTTTCACCATTTTGCAAGCTTTATCCCCCGAGCATTTTCCTTCCGCAAAGCTACGCCAAGCATTATATGGAACTCTAACTGCCCGACTTTTAACTTCCTGTGGGACCGTCAAATTTTTCACTAACCGCACCTCATCTTGACAGCTAACGGTTTTTCGCTATTTCACAGGGGTTAATCCACTTACATCTTCGGGCCTTGAAACAATGAGAAGTGTTGGATCAATCTTGAGATGACCATCTTTTAAGTGAGACCTTTATCTAGACATTGCTTACCCCTCTTATTCACTGGTTAACAAATGCCACATGGCACTCAGCCATTAGTGCTAGGAAACTCTTCGGGATTAGTTCAGAGTCAACCACGTGTCGTAATTCTCGCATAACTGCCGGTTACACCTTGGCGGGCCCTTAATCACCTTTTGAAACTGTGTGTCAATCGACACATCACCATCAAACTTTACAAGAAGTAATAGCTGTCATTCCATGTCATGCTGGGAAGAACCTCTCTTTCTCTTTCGCCATTTCACAAGCCTTAATCCTCAGTTGATTTGCAACCACGAAGCAACGAGAACCCTTGGATCAAAACATAGTTGATCCTCTTTTACCTTTATGCTTTATCTATTCTTCAGGCCCACTAGCTCTTTCACCATTTCGCAGACCTTAAAACACTAGCATCTTACCTTCATGAACTCACGTGAACCGTTAGATCATATCAAACTTTCTTGATGCTTAACAACCTACTTGAATCCAACAGACGTGAGTTGTCTGACTCAGCTTTATCCACTTGGTGTCTAGTCATTCCGGAACTGACATGTCAACTTTTTATTCGCTGAGAGAAAACATCGGGATCCACCTCGTCCTTGCCACCTGTACCTGCTAGGTCACTTCTTGTCCTGTAGCATCACTCATCTTCATGGACCCACCTATTAGTCCTTAAATCCAATTCACTGACAACTTTGATTTTTGGCCATGTGTCATTATCTTACTAGCCATCTCAACCAGTTGGACTGCTTGCTTGGAACGCCATATCATTTCGCTATTTCGCAAAAGCTACCTTTCGAGCATCTTTCCCCTGCGAAACTGCGCTAGCTGTTAGATCTTGAGGACCTGCGCATCTGTTATGCTTCTTATAAATCTCTTTTGCCCTAGCCAAAAAACTTTTCAGTATTTCGCAGAGCATAACATGTGAGCATCTATCAGCCGCGAAACAACGCGAACCGTTGATTTCTTTCAAACTTGATCGCCTTTTAGCCGAGGGAAAATCTTCACTGCCGGGTCCTGCCAAACCTTTTTGCCATTTCAGGAAAGGTAATTTACTCGCTCGTTTCGACTGCAAATCAACGCCAGCCATTAGATCTAAAGCGAGATGGAGTCTCGTTAAACTATATCCAATGCACAAAGTTGAACATGTTTTTTCCTTTCGCTATTTCGCATAGCTTAACACACTGGCAACTTCACCTAATGAAATAGCGAAAGTCGTAGATTCATTTGAAAGTTGCGCAACACTTACTGGACCCGACAACATTAGAAGGAAAAAGATATAAGGCATAGATTTTTTACAATTATTTAACGACCGCCTAGGCAAATAACAAGGGGGGACACTTCACACGACCCCAAGACCCATTACTTAAGTGAATAAAGTAATGTAGGAATAGAAGCTAGAGGGTTTTGATCAAACATTCGAGTGATTAAAACTAAAAACCCTTAACCCTTAAAGACCTAACACAGATTTGAAGCAATTAATAGCACACCTGACTCAAAATTTCAAAAACTTAGCCAATCATGTGAAAAGAAAACCCATTTCTTAAATAGTGATAACATCGGCTCTGACTAGGGATGGTTGATCGTAAGGTCAACACAAGAAGCTTAGGAAACTCAGGAGAAACATACCAAAACATAGACCTAAACAAAAACAACAGGAAGCAAACAAAATATATACAAACAAAGGACCTACTGTGCATGGACATCAAGAGAAATAATGTTTCAAGAATTGTCCATGCACTAGAAATTCTTGCACTTCATCATTCATATTTTTTATAAAATAAGAATCCTTTCCATTTAAATCATAGACCACAAAAGGGCCAATCCATAATGATCAAATTTCTTGTGTTTTCCTTTGTCCTGTCCTCTTGCATTCCACTGAAGAACAATATCATCAATTTGAAACTTCCTTAATGATGTCCTTGTATCAAAAAGGTACTTGGACTGCAGTTGGATCTTCAGATTTCTCTTATGAGCTAGAGTTCTGATCTCTTCCACTTCCACTATCTGAATCATTCGGTTTTCCATAGGTTTAGATAGCTCCGTGTCTTCAACTTGCAAGAATTTATAAACTAGAAGAAGATTGTTTACTGGCAGTCTAGCTTGTGTACCATAAACTAGTTCAAAAGGTGACATCCCAATGGCCTTCTTGATTGTTACTCTGTCAACCCACAAGGATAATTTCAACTTTTGATCCCAAGACCTCTTATTCTCTTCCAGGATTTTCTTGATGATGTTCAAGAGGCTTTTATTACTAGATTCAACTTGTCCATTTCCCTGAGGATGATAGGGTGAAGAGTAAGACATGATTATTCCATGACTCGTACAAAATCCAACAAACTCTTCTGACTTGAAACTCATGGCATTATCCATTACTAATTTTGCAAGTATTCCAAATCTAGTTATAACATTATCCATCAGGAAGTCAATGACAACTTTACTTGTAGCTCTTCTTGTGGGAATAGCTTCAATCCATTTAGTAAAATAATCAGTGGCTACTATGATCCATCTATGACCTCTTCCTGACCTCTCAACAATCTCTCCAATAAAATCAATGCCCCATTGGACAAAAGGGGCTTCCACTATGATTGGATTTAGGGGTAAAGCTCCTTCATACTTAAATTTGGATGAAATTTTTTGACATCGGTCACATTTCCTGACATGTTCATGAGAATCCTTGAATAAGGTAGGCCAATAGTACCTAGCCCGAATTATCTTACCAGCAGTTGTCTTATCAGAGTAATGGCCTCCACATACTCCACCATGCATTTCAATCAAAACCTTTTTAGCCTGGAATTCATCCAAACACATTAGCAGTTCTCCATCTCTTTTTCTACAAAATAGATCACCTTGAATGAGAACATATTTTTGTGACTTGAGTTTCGGAGTTCTTCTCTAATTATGTGTCATTCCTTCTAAAAATGTAGCGTCTCTTAAAAATTGGACTATCTCTAAATACCAAGGTTGCCTTTCAATACTATTGACTGAAGTACTTTTGATTTCAACATTATGTATCTCAACATTCAGAAGATTAGATTCAGTCATGAGCTTGGCCAGACCTAAGCCTCTCACCAATTTGGTGATCTTTATTTCCATGTCAAATTCTTGGATTCTATTGATCCATCTGCACCTTTTTCATGTAACCTCAGATTGGGACAAAATATCCTTAACTGCAGCATGTGGGACATAAGCAGCGATTTTTGCATTCACAACGTATGGCCTGAAAGCCTTGATAGCTTTAACTAAAGCATAAGCCTATTTCTCCATGGTTTCATACTTCAATTCTTCTACTTGCAAAGACTTGCTATAGAAAGCTATGGGATGTTCATATCCCTCATTATCTTTTTGTAACAACATTGCAGCTACTGTATGGTATGAAGCAAAAGAGAATAGAGAAAAGGGCTTACTATAATCAGGAGATTTCAGCACTGGTGCTTCTTTAATGGCTTTTTTAATTTTAGCAAAATCCTTTGAGGCTTCTTGATCCCAACAAAACTTGGTATCCTTCTTGAGCAACTTGACAATGGGTTTCACTATCTCTGCAAAGTTTGCAATGAATCTTCTAACAAAATTTACTTTGCCTAAAAAGGATTGAATACCTTTAACATTCTTTAGTTCAGGCACTTTGTTTATTGCTTCAATTCTTTCAGGGTCTATTCTTACCCCTTCCTTGGAAACAATATGCCCCAATAATTTTCCTTCGGTCACCCCAAAATGATACTTCTTGGGATTTAATGACACACCAAATTCCAAAGCCTTATTGAACACCTTTTCCAAATGTCCACAGTGGTCATCGACCTTTTTAGAGAAGCAAGTTAGATCATCTTGATAAACCACCATGATGATATTGATGAATTCTTTGAAGGCTACATCCATAGCTCTCTGAAATGTAGCTCCAGCATTTTTTAATCCAAATGGCATTCTTACATAGACATATGTTCCCCATGGAGTAGTGAAAGCAGTTTTGAACTGTTCAGATTCTCTTACTAACACTTGATTGTATCCTAAAAAACCATCCATCATGGACAAAAGATCACAACCTATTATTCTCTGTAGCATAGCTTCCGTATTGGGGGAAGAGTAATTGTCTTTTAAAGAAGCAACATTCAAATTTCTAAAATCAACACACAATCTAATGTCCCCATTTTTCTTTCTTACTGGGACCAAATTGGAGACCCATGAAGAATGTCTTATAGGTTTAATAATCCCCCCTTCTCTTAATTTAGTCAATTCTTGCTGCATCTTAGTTTCTAATAGGGGATTAATAGGTCTCTGCTTCTGTCTGAAAGGCTTAGCATCTGGAAGTAAAGGAGCTTCATGCTAGAAAAGGTCTTGTCTATACGCCTTTAGGTCTTCATAAGACCAAGCAAAAACATGTTTATATCTTTTCAATAAATTGATAAGATTAGTTTTGACATGAGGGGGAAATTTCTTCCCATTGTATACTAACTTAGGGGATGATTCAATCCCCAGGTTTACCTCCTCCAACTCTTCAAATTTGGTGGTAGACTGCTGATGTAAGTGACTATCATTGTAACTGAACATGCTCTCTAGCTTTACCAACCCTTTAGGTATCTCATTTGTTTCCAATGGACCAAGTCATTTCCAAACACTGTTTCCTTATTGTCAACCACCTCCACCAATATATTGCAATCAATCTTCTGTCCATCATAATCATCTACACATTGAATGAACCTAAGAATATCTTCATCATCAGCAAAAACTTGCCAATTATACACATTATTAGGGATGGTAGGCCTAGATTTTATTTCCACAGTGGAGATGCCGGTTAGTGTTGCATCATCATTTTTCAATGCAACATTAGCTAGAAAGTCTACCATAATATTCTTTGATCACTCTATCCAATTAATAGAAAATGCACTAAAATGCTCAATGACATCCCAAACTGCATGTTTATATCTCTTTAATCTATCATTTTTGGAGGCATATTTGGATCTTACCTAAGAGACAATCAATTCTAAGTCCCCTAAAACTTTCAACAGTTGGATTCCATGCCTTTTTGCAACTTCAAGCCCCAATAACAGGGCTTCATACTCTGCAGTATTATTTGTGCACTGGAAAGCCAATAAGAAAGAATACTTAAAAGTTATACTTGATGGAGATACAAAAAGAACCCCTGCTCCAAATCCTTCTTTGGAGCAAGCTCCATCAAAATACATTTGCCATAAACCATGCTGTTGTGACTCTAATTCAACCATAATGGGATCAGTATTCTTCAACTAGGGTAAAATTGGTTGTAGTCTAAAATTATCAAGATCCACATCAATCATACAATTGAGCATACTAGGATCTACATTTTCAATTACTCTAGGAGCACGTGGTTCTCTGTACAACTTGACCTGATTCCCATTGATTGGGATGGTGGCATAAGATAAATCCAATTGTACATTTCCTCCTACTGTTGCTGCCCACTGCTTGGACAACAACATACCATAATGGGGTTTAGTGTCAGTAACAATAACGTCCATTTTGTAAGTTGCTTCAGGGAATGCTACTATTTTTACTTCAACATCTCTCATTGTACCTATCACAGGTACTTCCCTGTTATCTATAGCATAGAATTTTCCATATACAGTAGTTACTGATAGTCCTAGTTCTTTCATAACACCATAGGGCATTACATTAGTAGCAGCTCCTGAATCTATCATACAGTTTTTTATCAGCCGGTTATTTACTAAAAAAGTAACATAAAAAGGATCTACCTATGAGGGCTCTTGAGTAATAGTGGTTCCAACATAAACCTCTGGGGTTTGGAGTTTGTGATCCTTTCCATTTTTAACTGAACTGGTAGGTAGGACTATGTCACTGCAAGATATATTAGAAAACAAAGACAAGGCTGCATCCCTATGTTCTTTTATTTTCAGTAATTCTATTAATAGGATAGTAACTTTCATTTGTGTAAGAGCTTGAGCCATGTCAAACGTGGAACTACTGCTTAATTTAGTATTAGCTCTAACTCTTTCTACCTTAAGTTGACTTGCCCTTTTTGTTGTGGCAGCTCCTTGTATATCATTGGTACTTTTATCATCTGTACTGTTGGGTACATCTTTAACCTGTTCCTTCTTTTCTTGACCAATTTTAGGGAAAGTAGTAGCACTACTTGTTGCCCCTTTTTGAGTAACCTCTTTTATGAACATGGAACTAGGTTCACCCTGATCAGTGTCCTTCTTGGTGCTCCTTAAGTTGTAATTGTGTTTTGCTTTAGCAATAGCAGCTTTGGTGAGATTTTTAACTTCTTCCTCACTAGGCCTTCTAAGATGAACTTCTTCATCTTCAATTGTTACCACATTCAAGGTAGGATGCCAGTCTAGTGTTAGTTGTCCTTGAACAAACCTTTCATTATCCAACATGTTGTTCACTAAAAGTGATAACCCAAGAACACCTGCAAATCTTTCTATGAAATGGCCAATTTCAGTCTACAAAACACATCAAGGCTTGGACAACATAACATAGGACCCTAATTGATCCTCCTACACTTCAGGTTCTGCTAGACCTAGGGGGGGACACCCTTTTGATGCACTAAATACAACAATTAAAGACACATAACTGCATCAACACTAAGCAGATAGATCATTTCACAAGCTCACCACATCTAGAAACACATTACAGATTGGCTAGATCTGTATAAATCATAAATGAAAACAGAGCTTGGAATGAAAAGAACACACCCCTACACATAAAGGGAAATAGATTTATCTTTTAAAATGTTGTTCTAAAAGACATCCCCAAACTTGTAAGATCAGTGCCTTATCCATTGGGCAACAGAGTCACACATCAAACTATAAATGAAACCTTATACTGCAAATCCATCTTCATTATTAAATATTCATGCATTTAATGCCTTGCATAAATGCATTACTCAGCTCACTCACAGAAAATATCAAATCCAGACACTATATTCCATTATTCATGATTTATTACAGAATTTAAATTCTTCCTTGAAGAATCCCTGCAAACAATCACAATTACCTCCTTGAGATAACAAATCTCATCCTCCTTGAGGATCTGATCTGAATATAATGAAAATAAAAATCCAGAGACAACTTCTGTGTGAATTTGTGCATGCCTTACATACACAAGAACTTGCAGCTAAGAACACCTATAGCAAAGAATCGAACTCCATTACTGAAAGGATAACCCTTCTTTGTACAATCTGGAAGAATACTCAGAATTGGAAGCCATGAAAAAATGGAGCCATTCTCCAAATTTTTGGAACCCTTACAACTGAGAAGAATTCGGAAAAAAGAGGAGAGAAGAAAATCAAATCTGCAACTGAATTGCCAAGTGTCTCCTCTCTAACTGAATTTTGTTCCCGTGGAAACTGCTTCTAAAATATCCCACATTTGTCAAAACTAACC
Organism: Cryptomeria japonica; assembly: GCF_030272615.1. NCBI lineage: Eukaryota > Viridiplantae > Streptophyta > Pinopsida > Cupressales > Cupressaceae > Cryptomeria > Cryptomeria japonica. The sequence goes on along the minus strand of NC_081415.1, from coordinate 348,683,568 downwards.
TCATAATCGAATTCCTCACTCCGAGAGCTTTCCGAAAACATATAACACTTTATATTTTGGCCAAAATTTAGACCCTGGGCGAATTAATTCCCATTTGTGCTCAGTCATTTAAATATTTCGAATTTTAATATAGTCAAAACTATATCATTTATTCATTTTAAATTTGATTTTTGCCTCCATTTGTGCTCTGACGCCTTGCCACGTGGCGGCCTCTGATTGGGCGATGGGGTTGACCGGACGCCACCTGGGATGACACCTCATCATCGCCACGTCATCTACTTCGTCACTGCCACTTGGTCGCCACGTCATCGCCACTGGACTGCCACCTGTGCGCCACCTCACCAGGACCCGCCTGCTGGACTGCCACCTATCACGACATGTGGATGACTCTCATTCACTTTCGCTATTTCGCGGGGTTTAAACGACGTGCATCTTCCCTTCGCGAAATAGCGCGCACCGTTGATCTCTCTCAAACTTGCTCGCTCGTTAACCCGGCCTTCGTCTACAAAATTTTGCCTGTTTGCCTCGGGAAGCATGCCTGCGTGGGGTCCACTTAGTTTTTGTCTAGTCAACTCCTCCATCACCTCGAGAAGCGTGCTCGTGCATGGGCCCACCTTGGGCGCCCATAGGCACCATCCGTCAAAAGCCTTTATGGTTTAGACATATTACTTGGGTGGGGTTTTACTTTTAAATACCAAAAAATAACATCGCCCAGCCAATGTGGGATATTGTGTTTTGCCTGGCACTGTGCATTTGAAAGCTTTTCTGAAGCCTTTAATGGCACCTTTGCATCTGCTTGGAAGTTTTAATGCCCATTGCCATGCAGGAAGAGAGAAGGTTGAATGAACTACACTTGATTAAATTTTAATGCCTCCCAAACTCCTCCATTTCCACACAAAGAAAAACATGCCATAACAGGGAGAGGTTGCTGGCAAAAATTGTGGAATGTTGGTTTTACATCTGCTAACTTTATTTTTTGAAAATTTTAATTGCCCCTCTCTCCATCATGCTTTGCATAGGGGTTTTCACTGGGATTTGCCATCTGCTAATGCATTTGCTTGAAAGACTATGCTATTCAAAAAGAAAACCACGTAGAGGAGGAGTATTGTTTCACTAGTTTGATAGTTTGTTGTTGCTGAACATTGGCCACAAAACCACGTAGAAGATAAGGGAGGATTGCTGCTTGCACTTGCTTAAAAGTTTCTGAAGCATCTTCAACATGTCACACATGGGATAATGCTGGGAAAGGTTGTGGAATTTGGCTTTCAACCTCCCAAATTACATCTGGTTGAAAGATTTAATGGCTTTTCACTTGCCAATATATTTGGTTTAAAACTTCAAATAGTCTTCTCAACACCACGGCTGCCAGGTGCATTTGCATTAAAACATGCCAGCTTTATTTAATTTGAAAATCTTTCAATTTTCCACATACCAATTTGCATTTGGTATTGGAGTTTCTCTTCTCTCTCAATGTCCAACTGGCGAATTCAAATCGATCCAATATGGATACACATATACTGCCAGGAGAAAAGAATATTTCACCATTAAAATTAAAGCACAGGCATGAGCCAGGTCGGGCCCCAAAGTGGGTCCGACTAAAAAAAATTTCGTTTTCAAGCTACTGGCCTCTGGAATATCTTAGGAACCTCAAACATACCTCTGGAATCGATCGGCACCATTTTCGGATCATAAAATTGCATTTTGCAATTTTCAGGCAATTACGCCACATTTTTTGCATTTAATCACGAAGACGTAATTTTCAAACCTGTCAAAACACCTTTTTGGAGCTCGCCATCTGACAGGCATGTACTTTGATATACAAGGATGACATCTACCAAACGGTCTCTCAAGACGAGTCCCGAGCGAAGAGATATTAATTTCCGAAAATGGCCAACTGGCTTTGTCGATACTGCGGACCTGATGAAGTCAATGTTCTGGCAACACATGATGCCTTTCTCAAAAATATCAAACGACCTCCGTAGGCTCTCAAATTCGGAACATAGGTACCTTTAAGTACATATTAAATCTTTGAATTCTCAGTTCGATCACCCGACTGACAGGATGCAAATGGCGCGCTCACCAAAACGGCTACATTAACTGATCTAACACTAGAAGTGCGGATAACTGAATTTGATGGCAAAATGAGTTCTTTTGAAAACCGATCAAACGGATTGGTAGAGCCTTGAAATTTTAAACGTAGCTCACCATTTATACCAACATTAGCCCGGAACAAACATTCTGACATGACATTCACCGGGACATTTTTACACTTGTGCAAACCTCACAAACTACAAATGGATTTGGCAATGAAAATGGAGCAAACGGATTCGTTAGGACTTGAAATTTTGTAGGCTGACTCACATTTATGCATTGAATTGAATCCACTTTGAATTTCTTCATGACGATCAACAGGGAAAAAGATATAATCGCTCAAAGTAGGCTACTTAATAAAATTTACACTTGTGCCTTGAATGCACTTTCAGCTCACCCCTCGAAATGGGTACCTCATAAACTTATCCAAATTGAATTCTGAAAGTCGCACATCACTGAATAGGCCAAATGAAAGGTGTGGGACATGAATCCCGAGCCTTACCCTCTGAAAATCAACTGGCTCCATTTTACCCCCTTGCTAACTAGGCATTCAAACTGACTTATTTAGGTACTTTTCTGACATGCAGAGCAAAATTTTGAAATAGGCTTATAAACTTGACTCAGTTTTAAATACTCCCAACACAACACATCACTACATTCACTTTGTACAGATTCCTCATCACTCTCTATAATGGTTTCAAACATGTTAATGTCAGGCTGAGCTTCTTGTCTCATGGACTCTTCAAGGGCTTGAGCTATTGCACACTGATGAGGAGAATGTGGCCCATCACAAGCAATACACCAAGGAGTGTTTTCTATATTATGGACATTTTTCCCTTTTAAGGGGTCTGGGGTATCCTGACTCTCAGAAATTTTAGGCTTCTCATTTTGGGGTTTGCCATCTTTCCAATTGGTATTATAGGGCATGTCATGCAGTCTAGGGGGTCTATCTTGCCAGTTATAATGAGGCTTATCATTTTTATTTACCTTGGCAGTTAGATCCTTCATAGCAATGACCAACTTTTCTATCTTGTCTTCCTCCTTAGCAACTTTGTTAGGTTGCTATTTTGTTTCTTGCCATAACCTACCATATGTTCTCCTTCCTAACTTCCCAGATGCCTTTCTATTGCTTTCCACATTAATGACAATTCTAAATGCATCCCTCAAGTTATGTGGATTTTTATCCCTTAAGATATAGGCCATTTTAGAATCAAATGCATTATAATAGGTGTTCAGACACATGTTATCATCTAACCTCATCACCTGATACAGTCTATGCATGGCCTTTTGAAATCTGGCATAGAAATCGGTGACCATTTCATTATCAGATTTTCTAATGTTATTAAACTCATTGAGCATAAAGCTCACATTCATTTTGTCACCGTATTGTTCTTGAAAATAATTTTTAAAGTCCTCCCATGACCCAATGCTATTAACTGGAAGGCCTCTGTACCAATCTCTTGCATCATCAACCAGGGACTGAACAAACAATTTCATTATGACATCTTCATCCACTATCTCATAATCATTTATTAGGTCACCAAAAGATTTTAAATGTTCCTCAGCACTAATTGCATTATTTCCAACAAACTTATGGAGTCTGGCCCTTAACTCAGTAGGAACATGGTTGGGATATCTTGGAATCCCATCAAAAAATAATTTTCTATACTATTCCAAGTTGATAGGTCTCCTTTGAAAAGGGTTAGCACCATTATTATTTCCCATGTTCATTTTGACTTTTGGAATTGGGGACTGAGATATTTGGCTATGTTGATTGTTCACAGGGATTTGACTCACTGATGCTGTATTAGCAGGCATAGTAGGCTGAATCTTAACCAGGGGGAGGGAAATTTGCTGAGGATCAGGCTTACTAAGATCTTCTGATGGAAAAATGATAAGGGGGGATTTTAGGTAACTAAGTTTTCTTTTAACTTCCTGATTAGCTGCTTCCAACTCAGCTTTCTCTAGCTCCATTTGTAGATCCTCCTTTTCCTTCCTCATTCTTTCCATCTCTCTCTCATGTGCTAATAGCCTATGAGAAATCTCCTCTGTATTTCTAGATCCAGTTCCATCATCCACCCATTTCTGCTTCCCTTTATCAACATTATTCCTAAGAGGTTGTGAATCACTAAGCACTTCCCTGTTTGGTTGGACTACTGACCTATATGTTGGCTTGGCCTTAGGGATTAGAATTTCTCTGATCACGGGGCCTTCCTCATCACTCTTTTCTTTTTCCTTAGCCAACACTTCAAGATCAGCTATCTATCTAAGAAGCCTATCTCTCTCCATTAGTTTTGCTTTGACTTCCTTTTCCTTATTTGCTTCCTTTTGGGCTCTTAAGGAGATTAAGTGGAGAACCATCCTATTTAAATCTTCTATTTCTTTTGACACTTTATCTTCATCAGGGAAATTCTCCTCAGAGTCAGATATATTGACTTGATCTATACCAATCAAGCTGATATTTCCATCAATCGTTCTAGGCACAGAATGTTTGATTGCATTTGAACTAGTCCTGTCTCTCACAGACACACTAACATGAGATATATCTTGATTTAAAGCATGAGCATTATCTATATTTCCAAACAATCTAGAATGGAAACCTAATATATCATGTTCAAATTCTCTGGAAGAAGAATTAGACTTTGCATAAATAGGTCGATCAGGTATCTTACCGGTATTATTATTCTTTTGCACCCAAGCAACATTTGATGGTTCATGAAGCACTGACCTCTTTGTGACTATTCTGGCAAACCTTCTTGCAAAGTTTCATGAGGATGCTTCTTCATGAATGATCTGGTGTTTTTTCCACCTTGCATTATGCTTGTCTTCTTTTTAGAATTTTATGTATTTCACAAGGACTGGCTCCAAGATAATAGAGTTGCCACCCACAATACTATGGGAATTATGAAAACAAGCTTAGAATAAAACGTTGCAAAACTTCAGACCAAATCAAATATCAAAAGAAAATAGAGGGAACTTCCAACAAGAGACTTCCAGACACCACTGCTATATTCACTGAAGCACCAATCTATTCCACGACCACACAATGATTTTTCCTTATAAATATAAGCACAAATCTGCGTTTGGATCCTTATTGTGACTCTCCCCAGTAGAGTCGCCACTTTTGTTGTTCTCAAAATCTGATTCACTTTAAAATCCTTATAGTGATATGATAACTCTGTATGCAGAAGAGAGATTAAAGAGAAGGAAACTTTTAGGACAACATATGACAAGGTTTGATTAACCTTCTACACTTCGAACTTATCCAAAGTTCAGGCGGGTATACCTTTGTCAACTGAATTCACACTTTTAAAAGATAAATCCACAGCAAACCAGTCCGAAAACCAGTGGATCTTATAAACTTAAAACTAACTGAAACAAAGGAATGAAACTTGTACTCATGTTTAGTATTGACCTACAAGATATGTAGTAGACAACCTTGATCTACACCAGTGCCTTCTCCAAGGTTATAGAGTCATCTAAGTTCAAACAATTCTTCCACAATCAAATATCTCTACATATTCCATTAGTTTGGCTTCTACAGATCCCTATACATGCCTGACACACATAAGAATTTATTCATACCAAACTAAACTATGTTCATCAAAATTCAAAGTATCCCACAAAGAATTTACTAGTAGAAATGATTCCTGCGTATTTAATTCCCCTCCTGAAGAGAAAAGCTAAGAAACATATCTACTGAAAGTTGCCTTACAACCCATATTCAAAAGAAATAACCCTAGATTACTCAGAATGAAACAGTAAACATTGGCAAACATACTTGAAGACAACACAAAGTTTAGACTCAAAACCAATGGTCTGTGTATTGATATTTTTTCTGAAAGTATTACAAAAACATTCGAATATTCTCCATCAAAAACTTGAAAAAAAACTTAGACAAATTTCTATAGTGTTTTCTTACAATTCCTTGTGATCCTTTTTTACTAGTCCTGGTATCCATTTATAACAATATGGATGCACACATAGCTTCGGAATTTCCTAGGAGAGTTTGTTACAATCATTACTTCTTAAGAAGAAGTTACAAAACCTTATACAAATGCAGTTACAAGTCTCTTTCAACATCCGCAGCTTCTTCCTCTTGTTGTTCTGTTGCAACACTTTCTAACTGCTCCACATCAAGCACTGCATATTTTCTTGTCCATTCCTGATACACCTCATCAGTAGGCCATGAGAAGTTAATTACTTTTGCTTTTGTCTTGGCTAATCTTTTCCAAGAATTCCTCATTTTATTAACCTCTGAATTCAGAAAACCATAATGAGATTTGATTTTCTCAATCTCCTCAATTGTTTTGACAAATATGGAGGCATCCTCTGATTTAACAATTCATTTTATTCTTAGTGACAATTTGGCTTCTAATTCCTTAAGCCATATTTTTTTGTCCTTTAATTGGGTTGGGCTAACAAAACCTCCTGGGAGTAATTCAAAAACTTGATCATTGTACTCTTTGTTGTACAAGTTGATCTTTCTATCTGCATTATCCACTCCTTCTGCCAACTTTACTAAATCCTTTGTCATATCATTGGTATATTTAATAATGGGGTCGGCCCCTACCTCATCATAGGATACACAAATCAGTTCTATATCCTGCTCTCTCGGTCTCCATTTATCAAAAATAGGCATTAAAATAGCCTTGTCCCCATTTAACTCATTCCACATTTCCAAAATCTTACTCATGTTGTTTTACATTAATGAAGACCCTATAGTGTCAGCAAAACTTAAAATTGTAGCCTTTACTCTCTCTTCATATTTCTTATCATATAGGGCCTGAGCCTATTTTAAATTCTCCAACTCATGGGGAGTGATCTCAATCAATTGAGAACTAGAAGGTGTTGGAGATGGTGGGAATTCAATAATGGGGCTGGTAGGTGGAGGTCTTGCAAGAGAAGAGGAGATCATCAATGTTGAGGACTCACCTTGATGGTATTGTCCTGCCAATTGGCTTTGTAGCTTGGCAATGATGCTATCTTTACCCCTTACCTCTTCCTTGGCACTGTTGTAAGCTTTTAAAATTGTCTCCAACTTAACTTGGAGATCTGCCTTTTCCTTAGCCTCTCTTTCTACTACTACAACACTAAAGTTTGCAGTCTCTAGCACAATGCTTGTAGCTTCCACTACCGCGGTGCTTTGCACTATTTTCACTATCATTCCTCCAAGGTAACTTGACCCTAGGGTGTCCTTATTCCTCTTATTTTCATCTCTTTTAAGAGACCACATGACCAGTACAACATTATCTTTGTTGAAAGTGACTCCCTCCATAGGTTTGGTCTCTTTTCTTACTACCTCTAAAACCAAGGCATCTGCTATGTCCCATTCGGGGAGAATGAGTACCCCAGCCTGTGCTACCATGTCTCTTCCCTACTTGGGAGTGATGGTCTTAAACTCATCAACCATTTCTTGCTTTATCTCTTCCTCCACCATAGCTAGATCCTTGTGGGGCTGCTCACCTTTCCTCTTTTCACACCTAGCATTAAATTTATCAATGTTCTGTTTCCACACAAATTGCATGAAAGCTCCTAATGTGACAAAGTTATTATCAGCCAAGAAATCCTCACTGGCTTGCTTGATCTCAGGATCCCACTCCCGGCCTTTGAACTCATTAGTAGTGATGTTCATCTCAGCAGTAAGGGGTTCTTCTAGTATTCCCTCTTCCACTTCATCATATATATATGCTATCTCTCCAAGACTACCTAACTATAACAGTTGTTCAGCTACTACCTGTTCATTTCCTATATGAATAGGGGATTGAGATGGGGAATACAAAGGTTCATCAGATTTTACTTCCTTTCCCACCCTTTATTTCTTTGGGCTATCTTGAATGCCAATGACATCATGTATTTTCCTCTTCCCTTTTGAGGTAGAAGGCTCCCCTATTGTTGGCATCAACACACTATAGTTGGACTTCTTATGCAACATGTAATCACTAGGAGAAATTGCTCTGGTAGATGTAGAATTATTTAGAACTAATCTTTCTTTCTCAGGGTTGTTCTTAATTACAACCTCCCTCTTTTCTTTCAATGTCTGCATCACATCCTCAAAACAAAGAATTAAGAATTTTATGTTCTCTTCAAAGGGGTGAAAGCTAGACAAAGGGTCATAGCTAGTGTCAAATTGGTGCACAAAGTCTAAAGCCTTCTTGTAGGCCACCCACTTTTCTTTCCTCAGCTCTTGCTCATCTAAATCAAACTCATTCCTAATGAGGTCTTCAGGAAACTAGAATTGGTGGGGTCTACCTCTGCATATTGCCCTCTTTCTGAACATGTCATTGAAGAAATCTTCAGGGTCAGCACACCGGGATATTGCAGTTGATAAGTGGTACGGTTGAAGGAAATATTCAAAATACTTCCAACCTCCTTTAATTATTACAAATTGATGTGCTATGGTAACTGTAGGGAAAATGGTCCCTTTACCTCTGCCTGTTAACTTTGTCTCTTGCACACTACCAATTTGCCTGAGGGTTTCTGCAATTCCTACTTTAAGAGGGACCTGATAGGGAAACCAAAATGGAGTGCCTTTGAAACCATATACTCTGAAAACTTTGGAGATAGAGTATAACTAGATATCACCCCAATTGTGGACAATTTTAACATTCTCAGCAAACTCTTTTGGCCTAATGAATTCCAAAAGAACCTTAGGGACGCTTGGATTCTTTGAACAGATAAGAGTCCTAATCTTATATGCAAAACACATCAAACTTTAAGAAGCTAGCATCTTCTCTATCCCATGACAGCACTATACTCCATAACTGCACTGGCATCTTCTCTCCATCTTTCTCTTTCACAATATCCATTCCATTTGGATTCAAAATTTGAGCAATCATTAACATGTAATGAGTTGGCATATTTGCTTCGGCATCTTCTCCTAAAATTTGGTGGAGAGACCAGTATTATCCTGTGGCCCTAAGGGTGAATAGATTTAAAGAGAAAGGCTCCTTAGTGTTAGGTCCTACAACTGTTAGTCCGCCTATCTTCACAAAGAATTCTTTAAGAGGCCCATTTATAAGGTGATTCCTCTGCACACTGTAAACCTGAGCTAGTGATTTAAAATTAATAGGCTCTAAAAAATTGGTAAATTCACTAAGCCCAAAAGCATTTTTGAACTCCTCATTATTTATTTCAATGAGGGTTTTCCCACTTATATCCTTAAGACTTCTTGTGATTGGGTCATAGTTGTGTGCAATCTGAGTTAGGAGATCCACATCCATGAATACTCTAGGGACCACCAATTTCCCTACATCCAGCTCCCAGATACTATTCATTGGGGCTAGGGAATTTCTCATACCAAATCCAACCTTAAATAATCCCAACCCAGACAACCCAATTTGAGGGTCTCTTAGCCATTTGCCCTTATCATACAATTCTTCTCCTATTTTTAGGCAAGGAGCTCTTGGCACTAATTCCTTTACCTTTGCTGCCACATTAGTTGACATTGTCAATTATTTTAGGAAATCATCATAGATAGCCCTCTCCTGATAATTAACCTTTCCTGAGAATTCTCTTTTAGGCGCCAACTGTTCTGTAATAAATCAAAACCTCAATTAAAACACATTGTCAAGTAATTGTCAAGCAAGAGTAGAAGAGAACCTGTTTTATGCTTGAAGAAATCCGCTCTACAACTGAAGAAATTTGCTCTGCAACTGCTTCTTTGCAACAACTTTTCAAAATGATGCCTTCATTCAATTGATGAGAGATCATATACGGTAATCGGGCTCTTAACTGCGACATTGATACCGCATGCTTCAGCCGTCCTCTTAGAATTGAATTCATAGAAGAATTCAAAAATTTTGCTCCAACGGGTCATAACATGCCTGTATATTTTCTTTTCGCTCTTTCGCCATTTCACAGCGCATAACATCCTAGCGATTTCGCCAAACAAAATCATGCCAGCCGTCCGATCAGATGAGACTTGATTGATCTTTACACTGTTTTAACCTCTTTGCCTTTGCATCAGGCCCTACCTCTTTTTCACCATTTCACAAGCTTTATCCCTTGAGCAGTTTCCTTTCGCGAAGCTACACCAAGCGTTAGATGGAACTCTAACCGCCCGGATTTTAACTTCTACTGGGACCATCAACTTTTTCAATAACCACGCCTCATCTTGACGACTAATGGTTTTTCGCTATTTTGCAGGGGTTAATCTGCTTAAATCTTCGGGCCACGAAACAATGAGAAGCATTGGATCAATCTTGAGATGATCATCTTTTAAGTGAGACCTTTATCCAGACATTGCTTACCCCGCTTATTCACCGGTTAACAAAGGCCACATGGCACTCGGCCATTAGCCCTGGGAAACTCTTCAGGTTTAGTTCAGAGTCAACCATGTGTCTTACTTCCTGCATAACCTCTGATTACACCTTGGTGGGCCCTTAATCACCTTTTGAAACTACGTGTCAATCAACACATCACCATCAAACTTTACAAGAAGTAATTGCTATCATTCCACGTCATGCTGGGAAGAACCTCTCTTTATCTTTCACCATTTCACAGGCCTTAATCCTTAGTTGATTTGCAACCATGAAGCAACAAGAACCCTTGGATCAAAATAAAGTTGATCCTCTTTTACCTTTATGCTTTATCTATTCTTCGGGCCCACTAGCTCTTTCGCCATTTCGCAGACCTTAAAACACTAGCATCTTACCTTCACGAACTCACGTGAACCGTTAGATCATATCAAACTTGCTTGATGCTTAACAACCTACTTGAATCTGGAAGATGTGAGTTGTCTGACTCAGCTTTATCCACCTGGTGTCTAGTCATTCCGAAACTGACATGTCAACTTTTTATTCACTGAGAGAAAACATCGGGATCCACCTCGTCCTTTTCACCTGTACCTGCCATGTCATTTCTTATCCCGCAGCATGACTCATCTTCTTGGACCCACCCGTTAGTCCTTAAATCCATGTTGCTAACCACTTTGATTTTTGGCCATGTGTCATTATCTTACTGGCCATCTCAACCAGCTGGACTGCTTGCTTGGAATGCCATGTCATTTCGCTATTTCGCAAAAGCTATCTTTCGAGCATCTTTCCCCTACGAAACTGCACTAGCTATTAGATCTTGAGGACCTGCACATTTGTTATTCTTCTTATGAACCTCTTTTGCCAAGGCCAAAAAAAATTTCGCTATTTCGCAAAGCATAACATGTGAGCATCTATCAGCTGCGAAACAACGCAAGCCATCGATTTCTTTCAAACTTGATCGCCTTTAGCCGGGGGAAAATCTTCACTGCTAGGTCCCGCCAAACCTTTTCGCCATTTCGCAAAAGGTAATTTACTTGCTCGTTTCAGCTACGAATCAACGCCAGCCATTAGATCTAAAGTGAGATGCAGTCTCGTTAAACTATATCCAATGCACATAGTCAAACATGCTTTTTCCTTTCTTTATTTCGCATAGCTTAACACACCCGCAACTTCGCCTAACAAAATAACGAAAGTCGTAGATTCATCTGAAAGTTGCACGACACTTACTAGACTTGACAACATTAGAAGGAAAAAGACATAAGGCATAGATTTTTTACAACTATTTAACAATCGCCTAGGCAAATAACAAGGGGGGACACTTCACACGACCCCAAGACCCATTACTTAAGTGAATAAAGTAACGTAGGAACAGAAGTTAGAGGGTTTTGATCAGACATTTGAGCGATTAAAACTAAAAACCCTTAACCCTTAAAGACCTAACACAGATTTGAAGCAATTAATAGCACACCTGACTCAACATTTCAAAAACTTAGCCAATCATGTGAAAAGAAAACCCATTTCTTAAACAGTGATAACACACCTTTGTGCTTTCATTTCGCCCATCTAGAGATCTTAAAATTCACATTTTTTTTAGGGTTAGCTTTAAAATCATCATAATATCCATCCCTAAAAATTTTAGAAAAAGTTCGTCAGATCATGTGCGTTCCCGCCATGGTCCTCGACTTTTTTCCCAAAATTTTGTGAGACTATTCTGACTATATTTAATAGCCTAAATCTGGAAGATTGGCTGATTTTATTGATTTTTGAACCCTCTAGAATCAGAAATACCTTCAAAATTCAACATTTCAACTTTCAAGAATATTTTTAAAATGAAAAGGTTAATTATAGTCTTCCTTGATTTTAAAAATTCTAAATTTAAAATTAAGTGGTATTTCCTTGGCCCTAATTTTAAAATTCCAATTTCCTTTCAATTTTGGAAATTGTGTCATCCTCTTCCCCCAATAAAGTTCAAATTGTGTAATCATTATTTTCTTAAATTTTGCATTACTCAATTTTTGCAAGCTTTGTTCTACAATTCAAAATTCAAAATTTTCCTCGAAGTGCATGTGTTTTACCACTATTAGTCCTACCTATCTTATTCTCGTTAGACGAAGCATTAGAATTTAGGCTTCCCAAGGTTTAATTACCAAAGAGATGGAGCCTAATTTGGGTGACTTCTTTAATGAGGATCATTCTAATTCTTCCCATCCTAATCATGTGCCTATTGAGGGATCTCATGATGAAGAAGAAGCTTTAACTAGGGTTTCTTTAGATCAACTTTCTACATTGGACAATCAATTTGATATCTTTCAACAATGGATGTCCCAAGAATACCCTAATAGTGAAGCTCTTCCATTAATTGAAGGTCTTAAGGGGATTCTTCAAAGTGATAAGAATGGAATTGATATATTGTGTGGCATTGCACATATTGTTGATTCTAATGTCATGCCTATCAAGAGTTGTGCCGAAGCCCTAGGTTACTCACAACCTTCAACACAAGTCAATTCCTCTATTCCTTTGACCAATCCTATGACTAGTATTCCTACTTTCACATCTAATATCATGGCTACTTCAACTCAAAATTTCATTCCTACAACCATAGGTCATGGGGGCAATGCCTCTTATTCATTTAATCCTCCATCATTACCTATGTCTTCCATGAGTATTCCTATTATTCCTCAACTAATAAGACTAGAAATCTAACTAATCATAAAAAAAAAAAATCAATTTACCTCTTTCAATTTGTACAAGCATCAGTCATAATCATTTTAATGAATAAAATACCCCACATTTATAATATGTCATCCTAAAGACGTCATTCAATTTTTATTTCCAATACAATAATCCAAATAAAATAATAACAATCCATATTAAATATATATAAAAATATAACATATGAATTATATTGTAATATTAAATCTACTTCTAGAATAAATCTAATTTACCAATTAGATCACATAAAACTAATGCCTTGAACATTAATAAAATAATGTTGAAAACAAAAACATAAAATTTATCAACATGCTGTTATAAAATAGGGAACACTTTACATTTCAAAACAACAATTTTAATTACCTCGTGATGAGGGAAGAGACAGATATTAAGTGGTGGCGAAGGCTACCAACCGGTAGTGTTGCTACCTTATGGAAGCAACAACTACCATCCCACGTGGTGGGTATACCCTTCCATGTGGGGGGTTATATATATATATATTTTTTAAAATTTATTTAAAATAAAAATCATTCATATACTGCACAAAAATCACCGGTAAAAAGAATAACAGTGAACGCCAATTTTTTTTACATAAGGAATTATGTCTACTCAATAAAGCATAAAAGACCCAAATCTAAATATCTTGCGAAAAAAATCAAAAGAATCTTAAGAAATCAGAGGGAATTTGATTCATTTCTTCATTTCTTCACACACAAGAAAAATATTTGAATCACACAAAGAGGCAAATTGACAAAATTTTGCCAGCATAACCTTGTAATCTTAAACAAATAAAAACTTGTAAATAAACAGAAAACAAAACTTGAAAGCACATAGCCAACAAGATATTGGAAAATCAGTTAAAACACATTGATTCAAGATTTAATTAATTTCAATAGCAAACTACTTTATTTCCAAATCAAACTTTCAACAAGAATCTCCAATAAGATTTAACAAATTTTAATCACACACACAAGGAAAAAGCTCAAAACATTCAAATTTTTATTGCAAGAAAGAAAGAAATCTACCCAACCTAAAAGAAATCTAGGAAGAAAACTGTAGAAGAGTTCAATCCTACATACCAATTCCAAATTCCAGATTCCTCCTTCCAAATGGTTTCCAAGTTTTGGTTTTCAAAAATGCCTCCTCTTCTTCTCGTGAACTCATAGGTAATATAGGGAAAATATTTTCAACCTAAAATTTTTAGGTTAAAAGTTTTCCCCAAACAATAGGAATAAAATATTTAAAAAGTAAAACAAACTTATCTCCCTTTTCCATGACACAGTTCTTTTTAAACAAAAAATAAAATATAAAAGCTAACAAAAAGATAAATGGAAATGCTTTTTATTTATTTTTCTTTCCCATAAGAATTTAATTCAACATTTGCACTAAAATTCAAATAGCATAGTCATTTAACTAATTTATTTTTTAAATAATTTAATACCACTATTTTCACAATATAACATGCAATTTAACCGTTTAATTTAACAACTCCATTTATTTAATTAAATCAATAAACTCAAGGCATATTAATTAAAATTAATTACGTCAACATAAAATAACACAACTCACTCAATTTAAATCTTTTCAAATAACTGAAAGCACGCAGAACGAGAGAAGACCGTACGATGACTCACAAAACAAAAATACAAAAGCACTATGACTCGCATACTGGTCAAACGAGAAAAGACGACCAACTGACAACACTCACATGAGTGTAACTGCGGGTCAAATTAGGGTCTAACAACTATCTCCTCCACACCCATCAGACAAATAAGGCATGCTCAGACTTGTGAAACCAGGTGGAGTCGATACCCCGTACCTACCCAGTACTTGTACCTGCAATGTCCTGCATCAAAGAACCACATGTACATATAGACAAATATAAAAATAGACATGACACACACACCGATGAAGGGGAAACATGGCGTTCCCTATCATTCCCTCGCATCCCATACACTTGCAAAAATGAAACATGTAAATAACGCATATAGTAAATGTGTCAGTCCATGTCAGTAATCCATAAAAATCACGTTTACCATAAGTAATGAAATACTGCATAAAATCATACACTACAAATCAAGTTAAAGCATGTAATAACATCGCATAAAGTCTGAGTCAAATATACCAATAATGTATCCATTGAATAGTCAACTGAAGTCAAACATGAGGCTAAAAAGTCTGATCAAGAAGGGGTACTACATTCTCCCCAAAAAAAATATGCTTACTCATGGAATCCTAAAACATATAAGAATAAAGCTCTCTCATCTTTGCTGCATCCTCCCATGTCGCTGAGGTCTCATCATTTGGGTCCTATAGGACCCTTACCTGGTCGATGCTATGACCCCTGAGGGTCAAATCTTGATGCTAAAGAATGCACATGGGCTCCATGGAAAGCTTCCCATCCTTGACCTGCAAAGCGTTCCAATCAAGAACATTAGTCACATTAGGATGATAAGGTCAAAGAACATAAACATAAAAGTCATCGTGGATGCGGGACAAAATTGGTGGCAAGGCAAGATAGTAGTAAACAAGTCTTATCCTCTCAAGGATATCGAAAGGGCCAACAAAATGAGGTGCCAACTTAGAACACTTTCCATAACGGATCGAACTCTTCCATGGATGCACTCTCAAGAACACACAATCGCCAACTGAAAAATGACAATCCATGCTATGAGCATCAACATACTTCTTACACCTGTTCTGAGCAGCTACCAAATCCCCACAAATCTGCTCAACCTGCTACTCCATCTCTCGAAGCATATCCTATCCTAAACGCACCCTATCCTCTAACCGATCCCAACTCAAAGGAGTTCGGCAAGGATGACCATACAAAGCCTGGAAGGGAGACATGCCTATGGAGCTGTGATATCCATTGTTATAAGAAAACTCCACAAGGCAAAGATATTCCTCCCAGCGTTACTGTTGATCCATAATATACATGCAAAGCATGTCCTCCAAGACCTGATTCACAGACTCAGTCTGACCATCGGTCTCTGGGTGATAAGCTAAACTGAAGTTCAAATGGGTCCCCAAAGAATACTAAAGTGAGGTCCACAATGCTGAAGTAAAGATAGGAGCTCTATCAAAAATGATCCACCTAGGAAACCCATTCAACCTCACCACATCTTCCAAGAAAAGTCATGCCACCACTGTTGTTGTATAAGAAGATCGAATAGGAACAAAATGAGCAACTTTGGTCAATCTATCAACAATGACCATGATGGCATAATGACGACGTGAAGAAACGGGCAAACCCACTATGAAATCCATGAAAATGATATCCCATTTCCAATTCGGTACCAAATTAGGTTGTAAAAGTCGTGCAGGGTGTTGATGCTCTGCCTTCACCTGCTAATATTCTAAACACTTCGACACAAAATCAGCAATGTCACATTTCATACCATCCCAATGATATATCTATCTAAGATCCGTGTGCATCTTCTTGACACCAGGGTGTGCTAAATAAGGTGCACGATGGGCCTTAGTCATGATCAAAAAGCAAAGACCCTCCAAAGGAGGTACATAGATCCATCCAAGATGTCGAAGAAGACCATCTGACTCAAGATTATATCTAGAATATCTACCCTCTAATGGTCTTTCGGAATCCATCATGGCTCTAACATCTTGATACCAGGTGTCTTGAGGAAGAATCCCAATAATTCTCTCTCTCAAGTCCATTCCAAGAGACAATGTTGCAACCTCATGTCGCCTATGACTCAAAGCATCTGCCACTACATTCTCTTTCCCTTGAATATATCAAACCTCAAAATCATAATCACAGAGCAATTCCATCCATCTTCACTATTAAGCATTCAAGTTCAGCTGCGTGAAAATATACTGCAAACAACGGTGATCACTATGCAGCTCAAACCGATGCCCCAATAGAAAATGTCACCATCTAACCAATGCATGCACTACAGCTGCCAACTCCAAGTAATGAACTGGATAGTTTAGCTCGTGGTCCTTGAGTTTACGAGACTCAGAGGAAACCACACGACCATCCTGCATAAGCACTACTCCTATACCTTCTAAAGAGACATTTGTGCATACCATAAAATCTCTAGATGGATCAAGAACTACCAAAATCAGAGCACTAACAAGGAGTTCCTTCAAGGTACAAAAATCTAACTCACACAGCTCTGACCAAACAAAATTCTTCCCTTTCCTCTTAAGATAAGTGATCGGGAGACCTATCTAGGAAAAACTCTTAACAAAGCGACGGTAATATCGGACCAAACCCATAAAAATTCAAACCTCTAAAACATTGGTTGGCGTTGGCCAATCTACAATGCCTTGGATCTTAGAAGGATCCATGAATACACCTTCTCCCAAAACTATATGACCAAGATATTTCACCTCTGACTGGAAGAAATCACACTTTGCCAAGTTGGCATAAACTTGATTCTCCCTCAAGCACTGCAATACCTGTCGCCATAGACCTAGAATAAATCAATATGTCATCCAAGAACACAAGGACAAAATGATCAAGGTAGGTGCGAAAAACCCCATTCATGAGGCTCATGAAAACTGAAGGCGCATTCGTCAACTCAAATGGCACCACTGTGAACTCATACTGACCATAACGAATACGAAATGTCGTTCTATGAATGTCTACATCATGAATGTGCAATTGATGATACCCAGATTTCAGATCAATCTTAGAGAACACCTTGGATCCCTTTACCTGATCAAAAATATCATCTATTCAAGGCAATGGATATTGATTTGTGATGGTTACCTTATTCAGCTGTCGGTAATCAATGCATAACTGAAGAGAACCATCCTTCTTCTTAATGAAGATAACAGGCGCACCCCAAGGAGAAACACTAGGATAAATGAACCCCTTGGCCAACAATTCCTCTATCTGTAACTTCAACTCACTCAACTCCTAAGTAGTCATCCGATATGGAGCTCCCAAAATAGGTTCCGCACCAGGAACCAAGTCAATGCGAAAGTCTATGTCCCACTTTGGAGGCATACCGAGAATATCCAAAGGAAACACATCATCATACTCTCAAAGAATAGGGTGACCTTCAAGAGCAATTTCTCGACTCTCTTCCTCATCCACATCCTCAAGAGCAACTACAAAATTGTGACACCCTCAACACATACACCACTTAAGTTGCATAGCGGAAATCATACATAAGGATATCGATCTCTAAACTCCAACCATCCCTACTTTCCTGCCAAGATCATCTAAACACTCCACTGTCTTCTGACGATAGTCTACATGAGAGTTGTGAGATGATAGCCAATCCATCTCCAACACAACTCCATAAGACCCCAAAGGAATGACTCAAAGGTCAACCGAAGTAACAAAGGGTCCTAGGTCCAACACACAACTAGGAATGAAGGTATCTATGGACACACACAGACTGGTAGTCATCTCTACTTGCCACCTATCCACCTGCTTAGCAAATGTGAGCCCGCACCGCTCCACAATGGATGAAGAAATGAAAGAATCAGAAGCACCGAAGTCAAAAAGTACAGAGATAGGAATACCACACAACACACCTGTAGTCTCGATCATTGTACCCTGGTGCTCAGCCTAGCGATCATCAACCACTGTAAAAACTCTATGGGATCTACTTGCATCCCCCACTATTGGCTCTAATGCTACTGGCCTCTGACTACCCATTCTGTGAGAATGTTGAGGGCACTGAGCGGCTATGTGGCCAAACTGACCATAGGAGAAGCAAGCTCCCCTACCAAGTCCTCCACCTCCAGACGACCCACTGGACTGCTGGAAGCTTCCCCTACTAGGGGCCTGAGATGCACCCTAAGAGGACTACCCTGGAAAACTCTGCCTACTCCTCTACCAGTTCTTGTTCTTCTTAGGTTGAGAGTTGCCACCCTACTGGCCCTGAAACTGTTTTGGTATGTAATAACATCACATAAAGTCTTAATCAAATATATCAATAATGTATCCACTGAACAGTCAACTAAAGTCAAACATGAGTCTAAAAAGTTTGATCGAGAAGGGGTACTACAAATACACTCCTATGGCTCTGAGTGATAAGGGGGAGAGTGTTCAAGAACCTTTTGCAAAGTCCAAACCAATAGAAAGCTTCATCAAGTTCAATGATCCATTCAACAACAACCATGTGAATGCTACAATAGGTGTGCCTCCTATTTCTTAAATTTTCCAAAGAAAAAGACAATTTCCTCCTTTGAATGAATCATTTCTTAATATTATTTCTCGGTTATTGCATAGAAATGTTATCAAACTTCCTCCTATAAAACAAGTTGATCCTTCCAAACTTGTATCTCCTCATTTTGATAACAATTCCTTTTGCCAATTTAATGGTCAACCTGGTCATGATAATGAGAAATGTTTTGCATTTAAACATAAGGTGCAAGACTTGATTGATAATAATAATAATATATATGTGGTGCAAGTTTGAATGATAAAGGGAATAAATCAATTTCTCCTCTTAATCAAAATCTTAAGATTTTCACTAATCCCTTGCCATCTCATACCTCTAACGTTATTGAGATTGTGCCTAATTCTCTCTCTTCTGAAACACTCATCTGTATGGCTCCAAACTTGGTTAATATGGTAGAAACACAAGATTTGCCTAAGGATCCTTGTATTACATTTTACCCTAGTGAGACCATTAGAGCACCTAATGGCTCTTTATACATAGCTGCAAAGATTAAGGATATCCCTTGTCATGGTGTCCTGATTGATCCCTCTTGCCTTTTTAATGTCATAACTAAAGAGGATCTTTTCACTTTATAATTACATAAGCCAATATATGATGCTTCTAATGTGTTTGTTAAGTTATTTGATGGCTTCTCATGTCCTACCATTGGTTCTATCACCCTTCTTGTCGAAGTCCATACTAAATCCATGGATGTTGACTTTGTTATCATACCTTTCTATGAGAAATTTTGTGTGAAGTTGGACTATCCTTGGCTATCTTCCATGAAGGCTATTGCTTCTCCAATCCACAAGTATCTTAAATTTCCTCACAATGGAGAAATCATAACCGAGAACCATAGCTTAATTTTTCCATCCAAAAGAAGCCCCGATGTTCCTATTGATCTCTTTTGGTCTAAACAATTTCAATCTCTTCCATCAAGGAGTGATGCTCTTTTTCAATCTTATCAAAAATGGAAGAATGATATAATCTTATCCTTAAGTCAACATAGATCACCAACACTTGAGATTCCTATTATTCTTCAAGATGAGGTTCTTCCCCTCTCGGATAGAACTAATCTTCCTCCTAAGGAAATTTTTCCACATACTCCTATGGATGTGACTTTACCTTCTCTTAAGGAGAACAAGAATATTCTTCCTAAGGTTAGACCTATCCCTCCTCCCCATGATGGACTTGGTCTCCTCCAGACACCTAATATTCCTCCTCTCTATTGCGCAGTTCCACCTCCTTCCTCTTATAGAGAGAAGAGGTCTGTCTCTCCTATTGTTCAACCAAAAAGACCTCAACATAAACCTTCCAATATTAAGGGGAACACCATTCCTACTTCTTCAAGTGTTCCTCCTCCTTTTGAGCCTTCCACTAAGACTCGACAGAACCGTTGTGCGAGAGAAGGTCAATGAAGACAACGTGTTTGAGCTCATGAAGCTATCCCTTAAAATACTTAATCTTTTCAGACTCTAATAGTGGACATGATTCCCTTTTCTTCTAAGAAAGATGTTCAACCTACATCTCCAAATCATAAGTTGCATAAAACATGTAATGGTTTTACTCCTATTCATGTTCTTTCTCCTCTTTCTTTAAACTTTGATGAAGAAATGGGTGAAAATGTTATTCATAATGGTAATACAACTCCTAATGCTTCTGATAGTGAGTATGAGTATGTTGATGTGGACAAACATTTATCGGATGAATTTTAACAAACCCCAATCCTAGCTCCTTGAATCAAACAAAGTGACTTACAACATGATCATAGTCCTTGTTTGTATCTTGTGATAGCTACATCTAATTTTCTCAATGTCGCTCCTCTTGCATGTTGCTCACCTTCCCAAAGTAGTGATCAGCAAGATCGGGTGGCAGATGTCATGCTAGATTAGCAATATTAGCATTGCAGATCCTTCTCTCTCCTTTCTTTCTCTTTTATGACCATTCTTCTATGTGTAGCCCAATTCTTCTATTATTCCCTTAATGTCTACTTGGGGATGATGCAAAGGATTGAGATCTTCTCTTGGTCTCTTTCATGTTGAATCAAAAGACATCCTCTCTTCCCTTTCTTCTAAGGTAGTTTTCTTCTTTGGGTAATGAAGAATATTATATACATATACATACATGATATACATGAGTTATCATACAACATACTGACCTTGAGGAAAGCAACACTACCTCATGTTTTATGCTTATTATCCTTGGGTTTATACCTCAATTGGGGGCTAAATCCTTGCAATAACGTGGTCCCTTTCTTTTCTCTCTTTTGGGTGTATCCTACCTTAAAGAAATCACTCCCGATAAGGTACGCGTGATCGCTTTAACATGGGGGCACACACTCCTCTCATACTTTCCTTCTTGTGATACTTAGAATTACTTAATATTTTGTATCCTTGTTTTCATGACTCATAGTGAAGGGAACTTTGCTACTTGCTATCATGGTTCTCCCCTTCTTTATCTTCCCTTTTACTTTGTCAATCAAAGTTGTAATATCCTAAGTCCACTAGGGGCTTGGCGCATCTTGCCTCCTTGACATGGTGAAAGCATTTCAATCTTGTTTCCTTGTACTTTACCAGTAGTATTGGCATACACTTATACTCCCACTAAAGTGGGGGTTAAATGTAGTGTCATAAAATTACGACCATAGCAATTTAGGACTGCATTAGGGTTCTCACGCATGCAAAATCGAATCCTCTAGCCTGATCGGAGACCGGAGAGTGCTTGGCTTGTGAAAACAATGTCTTCCTTGGCCTCTACATTACTCTGTCCACACTCTTCTCTAAAGAAAGGGGTAGGATAGGGGCATGGTGTCCCTATCCCCCCTTGGTTAGGGGTGTGGCACCCCTGTCTCTGCCCTATTTTGGGGCAGGACTTTCTTAGAGCATGCAATGTGGGTTGTGTAGTGAGAAGGAAATCTCCTTGATGTCGGCCCATGATGAAATTCAAATTTTTCAAACATGTAATTAAGGGGGCATTCATCCTCTCATTTGCATAAGTTGGAGTTGGATAAGATTGGAGTATGCACAAGCAATCAAGTATTCAAGAGCATTCAAGCATTCAAGCATTCTTTTCTAGCATTAAGCATTCTCAAGTCTCCCTTCAAGGCCAAGTGTTGCATTCAAGTCAAGGATTCAACCATTTAAGAGAAGATTGATTCCAACATATAATTCCATACAAGAATTTCTATCAACATTGCTACTACAGCTCCCTTGAGGTAATTTACAATCTAGTCTTTCATTTACATCTACTTGCAAGTACTTTCTTTCATTACTTGGTTAATTCCAAAACTAGGGTTTGAGCTAATGACAAACCCCCAATCCCAACACATTTCCATCTCTTTTCTATGTGTAGGTTGTAGGTGCACAATTGTACTTTCCAATTCAGGCTTCATTTGCAGAGGTGGAAAACCCCATTTTGTTTCGTGGATTTTTTGGAGGACCGTGTACATTCCCACCACAGTCAGGACAACTTTTCATGAAATTTGCAGGGCAACTTTGTCTCGACATTTTACTACCAAATCTAGGTGCACAACTTCATCCCATATTCAGATCTCAAGCTATAATTGATTCTTTGTCACTTTTGCACTACATAATTCAATCAATTTCCTTTCCAAATCAAACAAGGAAGAAGGGGTCATCCTAAAATTCTTAATTCATTTAGAATTCAATCTATCATCTTTGTGTGTAGATTGAATCTAGTAATCTATAGAATTCAATCTTCCTAATGTAATGGTGAAAAGTGCTTGAAGGATAATCAATAGTGAAACTCTCATCTCTCTTTGAGGGAAAGGGTTAGTTTTCTCTTGATCTATCACTCATCATTTTCCCACCATTACATGTAATATTTCAAAATACTTCAACTAACTCTAATCAAGATGATGAACCCGTTGCGGTAATTACTCAGAAGAAGAAAGGTGAAATAAAGCAAAGGCAGCCCACTGTAGTTCATGCAACACTTAAGGCCCAAGAGGAACCTGAAATTCAAGTGCAACCTATGGAGGTGCAAGTGCAAATGATGGAGGAAGAAGAACATGATGAAAAAGATGAAAGAATGGTCCATACTCCTCAACATCAAGAGATGTTACTAAAACAATTGGAAGGCAATGGACAAAAACATATAGACAAAATAGAAAAGTTGTTTGAGGAGGAGGTTACTAAAGGTGTTTGAGGAGGAGGTTACTAAAAAGTTAGAACACTTAGCTAAACAACAAGAATTAACTCCAGATCACGTCCTTAAAGAGAACCTCACTCAACAAGTAGCTCAACTTCTACAGAAGCCATAGGGTCCTCCTCTATAGCAAGAACTAGAACAACAAGAAGACGAAGAGCCAAAATAGCAACAAGAAACATGCAGGGTTACTATAGAGGTAAAAGTGCAAGGGGGAGATCAAGATGATAATATGCTACAATGGCTAAGTTTTACCTTTGCTAAGAAGAAAAAAGTTGTCCTCCTAAGAATCACTTTGTAGCAAGTGATTACCGAGTCTCTAAGGAGAGCCAAGAAGGCTAAAACAATTCATCATCTTTCTAAAACTGACACAAGAGACATAATCACAAGTATAGTATCTCTTGTACCATATATTGAAGGGAAGCCTCAAGCCACCTCAAAATATCAAGTATCAAAGGTCAATTTGGGTAAACAAACCACGTTGGGGGAGATTGCTACTTTAGTTTCTATGACTTCCACTATTCAGACCAGGATGGAGAAAGATTGTAAGATTAAATCATAAGTGAAAACACAATTGAGGAAATATAAACAATTGATTATGGAGAGAGCCACGCCACTTGACTACAGAGTAGACAATACCTTTTTGTTTACCTCATCTCTCCCACAAGGTGATATAATAGCATTAAATGAGATGAGGAAAGTGGAAGCAACAATCAAAACATGGGCTCAAGATCAGTTGAGTAAAATCAAAATGTTCTTGCAAGATACAATGGAAATATTTAAAGAAGCCAATTCAATGAGTAAGTTCTTATTTACTGTTCTGCACAGTGGGAACAACAACTCCTTAAGTTATCAAAGCAACCAAATATACTTAGGAAAATCCAAAGACTAGGAGAGGAGGTGATGTCAAAGGAAGACCTACTTGGAGGAGAAAATATACATAGCCTACAATCATGCATATATATTTTGAACTTAAAGATGGAGATAATGTAGCAGTTCCGCATCAAGGTTCTTTAAGACCATCCCCCACTCCTCAATGTACTTGAACAGTATGAGCAGCTCATGGTTAAACTATTCAGAAAATATGGTTACAACCTTAAGCAAGATGGAGTATTGCATCAAGAAACCATACTTAGTAGGTAGGATTCTTACATGGCTGACCGATTTGCTACCACTATTGAGTTCAACATAGAAATAATGAATAGATACATGTATGTGGTATTCCAGTGTCAGGGAGCTGAGGCGATAATGGATAAAATGGTCAGTAGGCTAGAAAGTACAAAGGAAGTACTTAGGGTGTCTAAATTCAGAATCCAACATATTGCTGACCCACTTGTTGCTTCCATAGACTAGTTCATCAGCAACTACTAGAACTACAAGAAGAATAGAAGATAAACAAGTAGTTAGCCGCATAATGCATGTCAAATAATATCACTGCCATAAATCACTATAGTTCATCAACTGGCACTTTTTATTACACTTGTCTTACTTTCGCACCACCATTGCACAATTCAAAGGTCCTGGAGATGATGCACTGTTAAGAACATGAACTACAAGCATCAGTTTAGTAATAGTTAAGTGGAGTTCATAGGCAATGAATTGCATGTCGACTGTGACTCCCATTTTTTTGTAACTGAATCTTAGGCAAGATTTATTCCTAGGGTGTAGGGATGAAACACTATAAATTGTAAAGTGTGGGGCTATCTAGAGGGTCTGTGAATTGATGATTCAAGGCCATTTAGCTAGATAATTTAGTACCTTTTTTTGTAATTCCTTTCTCAGATCTATTTTGCTATACATTTTTGAAGATTAATACAAAGCAACTTGTGGATTGTTTGATCTGCAATACATGTCCTTGTAGTTGATGTTCTTCATAGTCTGATATCTTCTTTCATTTGAATCAACAACTTGTCCTTTCAGTTTTATTATTTTATTGATCATATTATGCATGTAAAGGTATATGAGGATGAAATAGTAGAGAAATTTAATGATCTTTTGATATCCAATTTTGTTTATATGTGAGTTGACTAACTTTGAATATTTGCAGGAACGTTATTTGAATGTTGATTGAATGTTATTGATAATACATATCTATGATACATTGATTTCGTAATTTGCCTTGTTGTTAAGTATATATTTTATTATTATCTCTCATTACCCTGACCTATATTTTGGCATTTCTTTACTAAGTGAAAATCATAAAATACAATAAATGATTTTGTTTGTTTTGTTCCAACTAGCAGGCCCCTTAACAAGTATAGTTACATCATCCATTGAGTTACCCAACACTGTCGTGAGCCGACTACAGAGACCTTGGAGTTGTTAGTCTTTAAGATTGAGTCCTTTTTAGGAGAGGTGGCATACATTCTCATATCCTAACTAAATGTTGAGGAGTGTGTCAAAACACCCATCAACAAGGGGTCTTGCATGTGTTTCTAGTTTCCTCTTGATATTAATTATCTCATTGGAGAAGGTTCACAACAAGTTTTTCATATCACTTACTTCAGCCGCCAAAGTATTTGCAGTTGTAGCATTAATTGAATATGCACTAGGATACACATACATGGATGTAGGAGGCACAAATGAACTAGGGGAAGCTTTGTCTTTTACTAGGGTTGATATCTCAAGGAAAAAGGGCATAGGTGGTCTAGGTGGAACCTTTGTAACATCAATTAGATTATTCTTTTCTTGAACTGCAAGGCTATAGGTGATGTAGAGGTATCTGGCCCAACTCTAACAATAATCAATAACCAAGTAGATTCGATCAACTATGACTTCCAACCTAGAAGGTTTATTAACCTTCTCCCTTCTCTAGGCTTCACCAAGGTGCCCAAACAGATCTCTCAACTCTACCAACTTATTCCAACACTTCCTAGGGTCTTAACATACCCTATTCCACTTGTCCCAATGGGCTTCACCCAGCCAATCAATTGCTTTAATCACAACGCCTTACCTGGGTTACTAAATAGGTCAATACTTAGTAGCCCTATTCAGCGGGTAATTTAACCTTTACTCAAAACTTTTCCAAAGCACTTGCCAAGAAAAATACATTCTCAAACACCCTTTTGGAATTTTTTTAACACATTCTCAAACACCCTTTTGGAATTTTTTTAACATATGTCAAAATAAGAGATCACTCCTTTGGATCAACATATTGGACCAATACCCTGCAACCTTCCAACTAGGCCTAATTAGCCCACTTTTCCAAAGGAACCCTATTGTAGAATTGACTGCAAAAATCTAGACCCCCAAACAGTCTTGGGAAACATTTCAAAACAAAGTATTTTTAGGGTTTTATGGGTTTCCACACTCATCTACCCCTTGAGACACCAAACCCTCACTTTTGGGTCCTAAAAACTAGGGCTCCTTCAAAATATCCTCTCTGATCACTTCCTAACACAACCAAAGGCTCTCACACCTTACATTCAATGCCTAAAAACATTTTCCAGCATAAAATTACCACCTTGTTAAGGGATTTGTTTCAGACCATCACCATGGCACCATCCATGCTCCCTTTTTGCAAACAACTCTTCACCCTAGGGCATCAAACTTCCATCTCATGATATTTACTGCACCATTTCAGTTATTAGGTGTTATAATACAATGTTCATGACCCATCCTACAAGAAATAGTAGTCACAAAAAGTAGAATGGGTCACTATGTCATGATGTCTCACAAAACAATTGAAACTGTCAAACGTTGTCATAGGATAGTTAGCAAAAGAATCAATAAAATGAATTGTTTTAACCTTCAAATTAGCTTCAAGTACTTCTCAAGAAATCCACCAATCACATCTAAATGAGTGCAGATCAATGTGCAATGTTAAATCAACAAAATGCTTCAGTTTTACACAAAATTACAGTCCAAAATTCTGAATTCATTTCTCTGGTTGAACAGTACATACAAGTCACCTTTCTTCTTTTTAACAACCCCAAACATGGGCCTGAACAAGAGGTTTTAAAAATATTTCTAGCCTCCCCAAACCATTTCAACCACCTTTAAATATTAAACTAATTAAAAGTATTCAAAACTCCTTATTTGTTAACTAACCGTCAGAGTTTAAATTCAAACTATGAATTTTCCCTCCTTTTCCTATTTAGCCCTATCTAAAAACTTCAAAGGCTCCCAAAGGCCTTGATTATTACACTTAATATTGAAAACACCCAATCCTAAACTCTTATGCTCATACATGCTTATATTTCAAATTTAGGTCTCATCCCTCACATAGCACCAATTAGGACTCATGACTCAATTCATTCTTCCTATTACATTCAAATGCCTTAATAGAATTTATTACATAATTTTTAGGTCCTTTAGACTCTTGACTCCATGTGCCATGGCAAAATAGCTTCTTGAACCTCTGTGTCTCATTGGGTTCTCCTGCACCAATATGCTTTTGGTAGGGTATTCTCGCCAAGAGACTGAATCATGATAGATATATCCAGGTTAAAGGCTTTTAGGTAAAAGACAAATGTCATATCATTTGGAGGACGAGAAGTTGTTGGAATCCTTTGCATGGTCTTGTGAAATCTGGTGTTGAAATTAGTTATAACTTCTTGAGAAGCTTGCTTGATAGTTATTAATTACTGCAACAATCAAGATCTATCTCCTTTCTCTGTGAAATGCTCAAAGAATCAATCTTCGAGCTGATCTCAATATCCAATTCAGTTTGGTTGTAGGGATCAATACCAATCTCATGCTTTGCCTTTGAATGAGGCTACTAAAAATCTTAATGCCACATTTTATTGTCTGACATTATGCACCGTATAGACATCAACTACATCTTGCAAATGTTTGGCAGGAGTATTAGAATCCTCTCCCGTAAATTTTGGAAAGGCCTTAAAAGAAAATGTGGGAATAGGATCCCACTGTGTTGGAGGTGCCAGAAGAATCAGTGGACTCTCCATGTCATGAAATTCCAAGGAGTGGCTATTTGTACTAGAGCTTGGATCTAAGCTTAAACTTGTGCACCTCCTCATGTACCTCTTGCTTGAGTAACTGTTAGTAGTAGTGGTACTAGCAAGCTAGGATTCATTATGGTTTGAGATCTAGTAATAGGCCTATGACTCATACAACCACTTAAAATTAATATGTTTTGGGTCCCACCAGGCGTGCCAGAAAAAAGAACTATCAATGCCTAACATTTATTTTAGAAAAACAACCTTATGGGAAGTTTAGTGAATGGGGGACTTATTACTCTTCATTGAATGACCCCTGGGCTTTCAGAAGTTGGCTCTTCATTTAAAATGGGAAAAGGGAGAGACAAAATATTGAAATTAAACTAAGGTAATATTCCAAGGATTTATGATTTAAACCTTCAAGAGCACCAAAAACTACACATCAAATGCATATTTGAAAGGTTTGATAATAGTAATAACTAGAAAAGATGTATTTCATAGATTTATTTTAAGCAAAATATAATTTTAAACATACCACTACTGAACAAAAAGAGTCTTAAACATGGTTAGACCAACAAAAGTTATGTTTAAAATCTTAAAATCTTTTACAGATTGTAAATCCTTAATTTCTACTCCAAATGACATAGAACATAATTTAATCATAAAAGTAAAACAATAAACACAAAGGTTAAAAGTTGGCACAGTCTGATCATTTATTTGCATTAAAATTGAGATAATGATAAAGTTTGAGTAGAGCTAAAAACTTTTTTTGAAAGGAACCCCCTAAAACTGATAACAATTGCCCTTATATAACCTCCATTGTTGCAAATCAGAAAACCTAAAGAAACAAAACAAAATTCCCTTGAAGCTGCGTGGCAATACATCCCCAGGATGCCATTATATTCTCCTCACAAGAATTACCTTGCTACCTTGGATCATCATTCTGGCTTAACTACTCCAATGAACTGGTTCTCTACATTTTCCTTGATAAATTTCCAAGTGGAGGCTTGGCACTAGGTTATGATTTTGATTGATCCTTGAGTTGTAGTGGTCCATTTGCATATTCCATACCAATGTGTGGTTGATTGTTTGGCTAGATGTATGCATGGCAACTGGGTGGAGACTTTTCTCACCTTTAC
This sequence comes from Cryptomeria japonica, assembly GCF_030272615.1. Lineage (NCBI taxonomy): Eukaryota > Viridiplantae > Streptophyta > Pinopsida > Cupressales > Cupressaceae > Cryptomeria > Cryptomeria japonica. The sequence continues at coordinate 348,654,157 of NC_081415.1, read as the reverse complement.
TTGCCTCTCTTTTCAAACCCACAAGCAAGACACGTGGGGAATGGGTGGAATATTTTTATTCCTCTTGCGTTCCTTCCTTAAGAAAGCCTTGTCTGTGTGATACGTGGTGAGCTTGCCACAAAGGAATTGAATTGCTCAAAGGCCTAGGAAAGAGTGAGGGGAAAGGACATGCGACAACATAGTGGAGCTCGATGAGATTAAAGCTAGGGTGAGGGTCTAAAAAAACATTCCCTACAAACACATGGCGGAAATGGAAGGAAAGCTTTCAATAAGCCAGGGCAACAAAATTGAAGAAGGGAAAGGGCCCGAAGGGAGTCTAAGGATTTTGATGCACAAAATACAAGGATTATTGTAGAGGCATTCATATGCATGGGGATGAAATTTTTAGGATGTCACAGAAGGAAGATGAAAGTCTAGAAGCTTATGTTGAAAGGCTTTTGAACAACTTGAAGAAATATAAGCATAATGCATTGAGTGAAGACTCACACAAGTTGATCTTTTTTAAAGGAATTAATGATGAATGTATGGATGAATTGCACCTTATGTGAGGAGACATCACCCAAGCTGATTGGGGTGATATAAAGAAGATTTTTCAAAATTATTCCAAAGCTGCTCATAAGAAGAATAGAGGATACACACCTGGAATAAACAAGACAACTTCAGGATTTTCAAGAATGGAGATGACACATTTACTGAAGGATAATAAACAAGAAATAATCAAGAACATGGCAACATAATTGGACACATTTTAAGTCAAGTAGAATCATGATGACACAAACATAATGTTGGTTAAGTACTGCCCCCATTGCAGACAAAAGAAGAGAGATTGCAGATGTAAGAAGATAGCTAGTCTATAAAGCAAACAAGTTTAGCCAGAGTTTAGAGCAATTAAAGATGATGAGGGACAAATTTTCTACATCAAACAAAGGAGGCCATGGGATCCAAGACAAGGTATGCCCCCAAATCCTTTATCTTTCAATGCTCCTTATTCAAATTCCCATACACCTAATAATCAATGGAAGTCTCCATATCCTCAAAATTTTGGTAATATTTGGAACTCAATCATGGAATTACCAACAAAATCCTTGGCTTGATGATTAAAATACCAATCCTCCTTAGTGGAAACTACCACCAATAAACTGGCATCAACCACCTCAATGGAGAGGGGGAAAACAATGTTCCAATTAGACAACTAATTACCCTCAACCATAAGCTTCACCTAATCAACCAACTATTATGCCTCTTACAAAAGCAAACACCAATGCACCCAAACCTACTCAATTACTAGCTGAACCTTCACCCAATCCTAATAACAAATCATAATAGTAGGCCTATTCTACAAACTCTATCCCATATCCTACATATGTTGTGAACATAAGTGATATACACTTGTGTTCAAGAACAACTTTGCCAACACCTACTCCTCCTGCCATCGTATGTAAAATTCATCATTATTCAATAGAATCAAAGGGAAATCACGAATGCCTATCTAATCAAAGAATCCTAAATAAACCAATGAAATAATGCAAAGCAAAGAAATAGGAATATAAAATATTCAATTAAGACTCCCTATTCCATGACTGTATATGGCTTCCATTATTCTTCTCTTCTTCATGGTATGATGGCTCTCAGATATTGTGTTGGCAACCTGCAAATGACACAAAGACTCAAATTTTGTGATTGTTGAAAATGGAGATTGAATGCTCAATTTACAGATATTGGGTGAGATTGATTGAGAGGTGGAACAAATTGATCAAGAGGTGGAACTCAGGTGAGCTCACATTTTGATTGATAGTTGAACGACTAATTTGGAGGTGGAATAGAATAGATTGAATTGATAATTTGAGTTAACTAATTGAGAAAAAAGTTGATTGAAAGATAGAAAAAGAATGATTGGAGGATAATTTAGAAATGATGCAATTAATCAATTAATTGAAAAGATCAATTAAAATAGATTGAATAGTTAACTGATTGTAATCTTTTTGGAAAAAACCAAAGTGGAAGATAGAAATAGGAATTTAAATGATAATGATTTAATTAATTAATTTAGAAAGTGTTTGCACTTTCACTTTGATTTTCAATTTGATCTTTGCATGAGATTTAATTCAAATATTGAATTTATTTTAAATTTAATTTGTTATTTGAATATATTTACAACTTGACTTTGGTATCCAATTTGATTTTTGAAATCATGCACATGTATTTGAAATTAGAAGAAATTAATTAGTTAATTAAATAATTTTAAGGAACTATTTAATTATTTAGAAATTGAATTCAATTAAATAATAAAGATTATTTAAATAAAAGGATTAAAATCATAATTAATTAAATAATAAATATTTAATTAATATTTAGAAGAGGGTTAATGATCAAATGATAAGAAGATAGAAACTGAAAATAGAATTTATTTAAATAATAAAGATTGTTTAAATTGAAGGATTAATGACCACAATTAACTAAATAATAAATATTTAATTAACATTAGAAATTGGTTTAAACGATTAAACAATGATAGATTTGAATTTGGAATAATTAGTAAGATGATGAAGAAATATGAAATTAGAAGAATAAGATTAATTGACTTAATTAAATAATTAAAAAAAATATTTAATCAATTAGAGGAATAATCAGTACATTATCAATGAGACATTTTTAGGTGTCTACATTTGCCCCTCTTTGAGACAAAGTCAAAACGACATTGTTTCAAAGAAAACAAAAAAATTCTACCCCAATATGCCTCGATGACGCTTAGTGTGTAAATATGCCCCCTCAAGAGATTGTTTATGCATCAAAGGTATGAATGATCTCTCGAAAGAAGAAAATTGTGAGATAGAAGAATAGTTAGTTGATTAAAGATAGAGATAGGTGATGTGAAGATGATATTGAGATAGAATATGCAGAATGAACCTTAAAATGAAATAGAATGAAAGATGAGAATTAGAAGCAATTGGGAATGATTGATATGAGATGATGGATTGAAAATGAAGATGATGGTTTTCACTAACTTTTATGCCTTTATATATAGCGCAATATATATTCATCACTAAGCCTTATTATGTAACAATGAAGCTTTGCACATCAGGGTATAAGGAACCAAGATGTAAAGATATCTCATTGCAAAAACAAACATGTAGGAGACAAGGAGTGAACCCTCCATTATGAGAATTATACTAGGGGTCAAGGTATGTGTGGCATTCACAAGTTGAATGCTCCTATCACAGACACCCACTAGAGAAATTGCCCTAGAACTTCATTGCTTCACACCATAAATAGAAAACAAATAAAAAGATCATGACCATCCTAGCGCCTCTAGTCACTTGTGGACATCCTTGAGTAGCATAGGAACATGATCTATCACCAAATGATAAAAGATAAAGACTAACTAGGAAAAAATTCAGCAGCCATACCAATCTGTGCCTTCATTCTCAGTTGCTTGATGTGATGGTTGATAATGTCTAATCTCAGAAAGTTGCAGACCTTGTTTAAGACTAATTTGTTTGATTTCGAGTGTATCCATCTTTGTTTAAGACAAGATAATGATCACTTGATATGGATATTGATATGATTGATAAGACAGTTTGATCAGTTGATTGCAGATGTTTGACTAGATAGTTGTATCCTTTTTAACTTCATGCGAAGTGTTTGTTGGATATCTGCTAGGGTGTTTGATTCTTGCGAGACATTTTATTGCAAGTTTTTTTATTGATTGATTTTTGAGTTTTTTTTGCATTTTGTGGATTGATATTTGAATGTTTTTTATTGATTTTTTCAGGACTTTATATGGATATTTTTGGTTGATTTTTTTAGGATCGTATATGGATATTTTTGGTATATTTGAGTTTTCCCAATGTTTCTGAATTTTTTGTTTTTTCAATATTTTTTGAAAATTTTCAGGATTTTTCTTCTATTTTTTATGATTTTTTCAGCTATGCCCCCAGTATACAGACCTATATGACATGATGCTTAATAGAATGCATGTGGAGATAATGAATTTTTGACATGACCTATGTTAATGCAATATGCATGATGAAGATGCATTTCCTATTCGAACAAGGATGACTGTGTTTGTTTAGCATTTTGTAGTACACCAATTGAATTGGAGGTGCAAAAGATTTCATAGATAAGTGGTCAATCAATCCTTAAGATCCCTTGGAACATCTAAATTGACACACTTAGTGACTAGGATTTATAAATGGAGACGTTGAAAACTTCCCCATTGGTTCTTGGAACTTTGATCTTATTTTGCCCATGTGTGTGCAAATGAGTTAATTATCGCTCTTGTGTTCACTAAAGATCCTTAGCATCCTATATGACTAGCTACGTGGATTATTCTAACTTCAAAAGCATCCTAAATAGAGACTCGCTACCAGCAAGCTTTTAGAGCTCTGACGAGGTTATAGACTGTAATCTCTCGAATATTGCTCCATTGCCAATAGGCATCCATAGCCCTGATGGAGTTATTTGCATGTTCCCATAGTCAAGCTTTTTGTCGCACTTGTATGCGTGATATTTTAGTTATATATCATTTCTCTTTTGCCTTGAGATGGATATTTGGCATAGCACTTTTTCTTTTTTATTTTCTTGCCTTGATTTGTAAGTAATGAAACCTATTTGGGTGTGATAATTACAACAATGTTGAAGTAGATTTTTTAGATTTTTCACTAGTCATATGATCAACTAGGTGTCTCAAATGAATTAGAGATCTTGTTAATGTGTTTGAGATATAGATTTTGGGTTAACAAGTCTCAAATAGTGAAATCATGACCTAGCCATAAGTAAAGCGTCGTCATAGGGTAATGTTGAAAAATGAATGACCTTAGGACCTCAAAGACTTCATGTTCAAATATCTAAGAAAGGAGATGACCCTTGTTTCTCTTGAGTGCAAACGGATGGTAAACTTGAACAATTGGCTTGTTTTATTAATGCTTCTATATATAAATGCAAAAACTATATGCCATGAAATTTGTGAATTTGATGTGCTTGGAAAGAAACTATATGTGATGCAGTGCTTTTAATAAAATGAGGTGCAATCCGAAAAGAAAAACCTAAACTAACCTAGCCCTTAGATATAATATCATTTAAGGTACATGTTGTTCATAGGGTCAGGGAGTGGATCTCCCTCCATGGTAGCCAAATTATATGCTCCATTTCCTATGACCCTTGTTATGATAAAAGGACCTAGCCAGTTAGGTTCAAACTTCCTTGGCTTTTCACGCTCTGTTCAGTTCATTTGGTTCTTCTTGAGAAATAGATCTCCCGATTCAAAATTTCTTGGTTGCACTTGTTTATTGTAACTCCTTCTCAGTCTGTTTTAGTAATCTTGCAAGTGATTTAAAGCAGTTTGTCACTTTTCATGAAGCATTTCAAGCTCTTGTAACCTTGCAACTCGATAGTCTTCCTCTAATATGATGTGTTTTAAGGAGACTCTTAAAGATGGTAGTTCTATTTCAATAGGTAATATTTCTTTTGTACCATAGACCAATGAATAGGGTGTTGCTCTTGTAGGTGTGTGTACCCCTGTTCTATAAGCCCATAGAGAATGATTTAACTGGAGATGCCAGTCCTGTCCTACGTTAGTGACAATTTTCTTTAGGATATTCAATATTGTCTTGTTTTTTGCCTCTAATTGTCCATTACTTTTTGGATAATAGGGTTGCAAATCTCTGATGTATTTGAAATTGTTCACATAGTTCTCTCATTTATTTATTCTTGAATGGATGTCCATTGTCAGTCACTATGCACATTGGAATCCCGTATCAACAGTCCATGTAGTTAAGAATGAATTTTGCTATTTGCTTAACCATGGTGTATGTTAGAGGGATTGCCTCTACCCATTTAGTAAAATACTCAGTAGCCATTAATATGAATTTGTGACCATTGGAAGAAGTAGGATTAACTTTACCAACAAGATCTACCCCCCATTGTGAAAATGTCCAAGGTGATGTGATAGGTTGGAGATCCTATGTTGGCGCATGAATGAGGTCCCCATTAACTTGACATTGTCTACTCTTTTCTACATATTTATAGGCATCCTTTTCCACAGTAGGCTAATAGTATCCAGTTCTTAATAATTTCTTTGATAGTGTTGGGCCACTTGGATGTGCACCACAAATTCCATCATGTACCTCTTTTAAGGAAATTTGTGCTTCTTCAACATCAAGACATTGGTAGTGTTCCATCAAGGTTCTTTTTTTAGAATGTGTCAGCAATAAGAGTGTGTTTGGATGCTTGATGAATAAGAGTCTTCTTTTGATTTCTTGATAGATCAGGAGACATATACTGATTATGTAAGTATGCGTATATCTCATTATACCATGGGGATTTAGGAACCACAATTACACATACATATTCTGATGAGGGAATCTCATATGTTGATACTATCAATTGTTCTATAATAAACTTGAACTGAGTTTCATTATTAGGCATGTCTAGGAGAGACCCTACTATAGCCATGGCATTTGTTGCCTTGTTCTGCATTCTTGGAATTTGTTCAAAAGTGATGTTATTAAAGTGTTCTTTGAAATCTTCTACCCTTTGTTTATAAGGCATCAATTTATCATATTTTATGTTATAGTCATGATTAACATGGTTGACAATCAGTTGTGAGTCATTATACACTTGTAGTTCTTTTTTTCTCCAATGTATAATCATATGAAGTCCTATGATGAGAGATTCATATTCATCTATATTGTTTGTACAGGGAAAATTGATTCTGAATGACTTCGGGATAGAATCACCTTGAGGGGTGATGAAAATAATCCCAACTCCTACTCCATAATTTGTGTAAGAACCATCAAAGTATAATTTCCATGTGGTGGATGCTATCAATTTATAGATAGATTCATCAGGAAAATCCACTAGTAGTCAGTGATTGTCTTGCAAGGGAGCTTCTGCTAATTGATATACTATAATCTGCCCTTTGATTGCCTTTTTGTCCACATACTCTATGTCAAACTCACTTAAAATCATGACCCACTTGGCCAATCTTCCAGTTAATGTTACTCTTCTCAATAAATATTTGAGTGGATCAAAGCATGCTATGAGTTGAACTTTGTGACTCAACATATAGTGTCTAAGCTTCTAAGATGCAAAGATCGCTGCTAGACATTCTCATTCTATGGGAGTGTAATTAAGCTCATATCCAATTAGGGTTCTACTTATATAGTAGATTGCTCTTTCCTTTCCTTGATCATCATGATGTGCCAAAAGGGCTCCCAAAGATGAGTTTGTTGCTGATGTATATAGTAATAAGGGCTTGCCTTGAGTAGGTGGAACTAATACTAGAGTATTCAAAAGATAATGTTTTAAAGCTTGAAAAGCTTCTTGGAACTATTCTATCCATTTGAATGTGACTCCTTTTCTGATTAAATTCTGAAATGGATGACATTTATCTGCTAGCTATGAAATGAACCTTCTCATAGACTGTAATCTTCCTTGTAACCCTCTTAACTACTTGAGTGTTGATGAAGGTTGCATATCCATGATCACTTTGACCTTTGCTAGATCTACCTCAATTCCTCTGTTAGAAACAATGAAGCCTAGAATTTTACCCGTTGTTACACCAAACACACACTTCTTTGGGTTTAATTTGACATTGTATTGTTCTAATCAATCAAATATCTTAGCAAGGACTCCAAGGTGACCTTCTCTTGTTTCTGATTTAGCTAGCAGATCATGAACATAGTCTTCCATGATATTGTAGATCATGTCATGAAATAATATTGTCATAGCCCTTTGATATGTGTCCCCAGTGTTCTTAAGACCAAACAACATGATGTTCTAGCAGTATGTTCCCCATGGATAGGTAAATACCATCTTGTGTTGATCTTCAGGTGCAATCTTGATCAAGTTGTATCCTGAGAAACCATCCATTAATGAAAGTATTTCATTCCCAACAGTTAAGTCAACTATCATTTCTATGTTAGGTAATGGGAAATCATCCTTAGGGCATGCCTTGTTTAGATCTTGGAAGTCTGTGCAGATTATTATGCCCCTAGTGGGCTTAGTCACATGTACTAGATTGGATATCCACTCCGCATAGTCAATAGGTCTAATGAAGCCCACATCCAGAAGCTTTTGTAGTTCCACTTTTACCAGTAATGTAATCTGTGGATGCATCTTTCTAAGTTTTTGTTTGTACGGTTTGATTCCTGGTAGCAATGGTAAGTGATGTAATACCAATTTTGGATCTAGACCTAGTATATTTGCATAGAACCAAGAAAAATTGATCAGATGTTGTTTGAAGAACTGTATGAACTTGTCATTTTCTTCCTAATTTAATGATTCTTCTAAGTGGATATTATGTATAACTTCTCCTTCTGCTATATTGACTTTTTCAGTCTTTTCCATGAGTAATGCCAAATTCTCTTGTTTAATAGGGAGATTGTCTAGCTTGTTTTTCCATTGTTATCACTTTCATCCATATCTTTTGACACAGAAGCACTTGCCTCTCCAAAGTATGTTGTTCTATCCAAGTCTATAGAAAATCCTGCCTTATTATCACCTTATGGAAACCATTCTCTAATACCAAGGAATTTTTCAATAGCTTCATTTTTCTGAAACTAGTCTAGAGTTGGCTTTTCTTCTTGCCCCCAATCAATTAAATGTGAATGTATAAGGGGTAAGTCATTGCTTCCTTCTCTTGTAAAAGATTTTGACAATATGCATACCTAGTTATTTTGAACATGTTTTACTGAATTTGGATGACCTGGTGCATCCTCATAGGCAATGCCATCATTAATGGGTGATTTGTTGTCATCTTTCGTGTCTATTGCTTGTGGGCTGCCATCATGGTTAGATAGGAATAAATAGACGTGAGAATCTATCACACTTTCTATGTATATTCCACTTTCTGAGAATGTGTCACTTATCTCCTCTTGTTATTGTAAATTAATTTGTTCTTGATTTGTGGACCTCTTTTGTGTGGTGGATACCCTCTCAAGCCTGATATAAGCCATTGAAATCTTTCTTCATCTAACTCATTTGGCTGAGCTTGTGTTGTTTCCCTTGGCAAAAGTATTGACAAAATCCAAGGGTTAGGCTCATTTGTTGGTGCTAAGCTCGTTTCTGTTACCACATTTGCTTGTGTAGATATTTCAGGTACTATATCATTAGATGATTCTTCATTAGTTTCTTGTATAAGACACCTCATATCTTCACCATCTGATTCCATATTAGGATACGTTGGTGATTTCTTGCTTCTCTAAGATGAAGGGGGAAATACTCGTGTTGATAACTGATTCTGAGGTATGTACTTTGATGGTAGCCTAGGTTTATTCAATATATCTAGTATACATTGTCTCGCCTTTGTTATCTTTGGTACGTTTTTATATCCTAACCCTTGATTATTTGGGTTTTCCCAAGGTAGAATAGGTTCCAATCTTCCTTGTTTCTATAGTCCCAAGCCTGTGGTACCATCATACCTATGTTTTTGTAGCATCTTGAAACCATTGCCATATTGATCTAAAAGTAACCTGGGTATCATCATGTCATCTTCTTCTTTATATATCCATTGATTGACATCTTCATTTAAGGATTATTCATATAAGTCTCCCCATCTAATGAATGAGCATGAATCTGAATACTTTACAATCTCTTTTCCTTTATCTTGTTTCATCACCATGTTTTGAGGTTTCCCAAAAGACCTAGGAGAAATATATAATTGTGTGACATTCAAGGTACTTGAAATGGAGTATTCCCCACAACTGACACCCTTAATCTATAAAAAAGATGTTGTAGGTGTATTTTTTCTATATTTTTGTGATTGTCAATGAATCCATTTGTGTAGTGAGCAGTGCTGCTTGATTAATCGGTACCTAGTTATCCACACTTGCCTTTGAGTGATTATAGTGTTGAAATGGGTTTGGAACACCATGGATGGTAATTTCATTACCATTGTATGGAAACTTAACACATTGGTGGAATGTTGAAGGTATGACCTGCATGGCATGAATCCATGGATAGCCTAAGAGAATGTTATACCCTAATTCTCTATCCAACCCTTGAAAGCTAACGTCTATTGTGATTGGTCCTATTTGTAGTGGTAGTGTGACTACACCTTTTGAAGGGCGTTCTCCATCATCATATGATTTGATGTTTATTCTTTTTGAGGGATCGATGTGAAGTTCAGAATGTTGGCAGTGGGCTAGTGTCCCTCACGGGGATTTATGACATGGTTTAACAACCTCCTATGGATTCTATAAGTCCAGAGGTTGTATCGGGCATTGGAAGTCAATCTTTTGGTGCAACGACAACCCTATCTTGTAACAAGTGGTATTAGAGCTTGGTCACAAGTTTGAATCACATAGGTCACGACGAGTGACGCTAGGAGGGGGATTGTTGGCAGTGGGCCAGTGTCCCTCGTGGGGATTCGTGACATGGTTTAACATCTTCCTTTGGATTCTATAAGTCTAGTGGTTGTATCGGGCATTGACAAGTTGATCTTTTGGTGCAATGACAACCTTATCTTGGAACACAAAATAACCCAATGCCTTGACCAACTTTAGTGTACAGATGTTAAGACCGGCTCCTCCATCTATAAATACTCTTCTGACTTTCTTCTTATGGATGTAAGCCTCTAGATGTAGTGGATCATTATGGAAAAGTTTTATCATTAGGAACATCTCATTCCGTGAAAGCAATAAGGGTAGCATCAACTAGATTCCCTACCATGGATTGGAAAGCATTTTCATCTATGTCTCTATCAACTACTGAATCTTGATGTGCTTTATCTTGGATAGCTCTGTGATTTGGTGATATATGCAACATCTCAAAGAGGGATATCTTTGTTGGGGTTCTCTTCAGTTGCTCAACCACATTATAGTTCCCTACTGTTGGTGACTGATTTGATGGTACTCTTGCAAGATTACTTTTGATCCGCGGGTAACTATTGCATAGTCTCTATCTCTTAAAAATATTGTGATAGTAACCACTATATTATCTCTTGTGAGGGACATTTCTTTAAAATATGTTGTGTTATCAAAGTTTATTTTATATCCCATCTTATAGTCATCATGTCCAATTCTCACAGCCATGATTTGTGCTATAATTTTATCTTCAAACCATCCTGAACAAGGTGGTTGTTCCCACCCCCAGTCCATAAGACAAATATTCTCATCTTTATCATATTTTGGTGCTTTTGACATCATACAAACTTGGTTATCATAGTTATCTATCCCTTGAAGTTTCTCATCGTCATCAATTTCTTCTTGTAAATTAACATTTACTACATCTCCTGAGCTAATAGAATGAATGGTATAGCCATATGAGACGTTTTTGTAGTTGGTAGTGTTGTCTTCTGTTCCTGATGTTGATGCCTTACCTTTTTCATGTTTGACAAAAGGATCCTTAAAGATGGTGTGATTTGTGTTTGCTGAAGTTTTTTTCGTGTCAACTATGATGTCACCTTGATCTATTAGGTCTTGAATTAAGTTCTTCAACTTATAGAAACTTGTAGTCTTATGACCTTTTGTACGATGATAGTCACATAAATAATTATCATTCCACCATGTAGGTTTCAAAGGACCCATTTCATATATTCTAACCTTTGGAAAAGTGATCTTATTTTTTTGTATTATTTCTTTAACGTTGATTCCATAGGCTCACCCAATGTTGTGTAGTTCCTTCTTGGGGCATTCATCCTTGGGAACCTTGTGTTTGTATCTTGCGCAATGTTTGCGTTTGTTGACATTGTGTTATTTTCTGTATGTGGACTTTTATTTTGACCAGATGATTGAATAGGTCCTTGTCAAGATACAATCAGTTGAGCTTTGTTCACTGTATGGGCGTCTACCACACCATCATTGGTAACATTCTTGTTTGTTGACCAAAACTTAGATTTATCATTGTTGGTGTTGTTTGTAGAATTTCCATATTTTATGATACCTTGTTCTACAAGTCCCTTCTCGCACGTTAAGGCCTTTTCAGTGATTTGTTTAAATGTGGTCAAACATTGCATTTGTATCTGGTACTTAATATATGGGATTAAGTTCTCTGAAAACATGTCAACTTGCTCAGTTTTTGGAATAATAGTCTTGCATATTCTATAGAGAGATCTCCATCTTTGTAAGAAGGATGCAAATGCTTCATTTTCATATTGTTTTGCAACACATTGATCTATCAATGTAACTATTGGCAATTGACACTCATTCGACTTAGTTGTGTTGTCATTGATGGCAACACACACATTTTTGGGTTAGTCACTTAACCAGTACTCACCAGTATTCATTGTTTGGCAACCGACACCAACAGACAAGGGAAACCAGCTAACTAGGAACTGGTATATGAGGTCGACATGGGAGATTGATCCGATGGGTCTACACATAAACGATCAAAGGCATCGGTCTTGAAGTTTAATGAATTTTTTTTTTCTTAGGCCAACATGTAAATAAATTGTAATATCATTGTAAGTTGACATAAGGAATTTATGTTTGTGTTTGGGAAGGGTATTTAAGTCAGTCCGGTTAGGTTATTTAAGAAGGACATGAAAAGTAATGAAATATAGTGATGTGATATTGTGTGAGAGATCTTGATCGACAGAATGTGAATGTAATATTCTGTAGTCGGTCTTGGATATTGGTTTAGAGGTTTGGGAAGCGAAGAAGGATACATGTAAGGGAGAATATAGTGAAAACCAGTACAACTTGGGCTTTAATCGAAACTCATCCAGCATAGCAGATGCACTCTCAGAGTTTAGAATTTTGTTTGTAACTCCATATGTGGTGTTTGTAGTCAGTGAGTCTCATTTTGTGATGAGCAATGTGCTCTAGGCTATTGGCCTTCCTGCATGTGCAGGCCCCTATTCTAATATTTATTCATTTGGCTAGTGGATAGATATTGTGGATCACCACTCCCATCATGGTTTTTCCTCTTTGAGGTTTTCCACGTACAAATCTTTGTGTTATAGTGTATGCTCTTTTGCTTCATTTCTATTTGTTGTTATATTATTTATGGTTATCGGCTACTGAATTGCATCATTAATAAGGTTAAAATTGATTATACCAGCAGAACACTGATTCACCCCCCCCCCCTTCCCTCAGTATTCTTGGATTCCAACAATTGGTATCAGAGCTTGGTGCCTTGGAGTAAGTCTAACAACTTGAGGAAGATCATGAATCTGGAATCCATGGAGATGAGTCTACAGAAACAACTTTAAGTAGCACTTCAACACTATGATGCTAAGAGGATGAAGAACTTTAAGTTGCAAGATGAATTGAACTCTGCAAAGGAATTCATTCTTACCCTGCAGGAGAGGTTGTCATCTGTTCAAGCTAAAATGATGGGACTTTTACAAAATCCAGATGATAAAGAGAAGGATGCCCTTAAGGAACAATGTTAGAAGTTGAGTCAAGAGAATGGTGTGATGAATAACTAAATGCAAGTGATGACTATGAGGATGTCCAATGAGATTGAAGACCGAAAGAAGAATGAAGAAAATCTTGGCAGATCGTTGAAAGACAGAACCGAGGAATGCATTAGGTTGGCACATGAGAATGATGTGTTGACAAATGAGTTGGTGCAATCACAGAACAATGAGAAAGAGTTGGAAAGAATGATGTCAATCCTAAGAAGTGATCTTGATGATGCAAATGAATACAAAGAAAATTTTAGGGTTAGTTTTGCAAAAGGATCAAAGAGACACTAGAGGTTTTGGATTTTAGCATGGAGAAAGCTCTGGTACTACAAATCAGGGGAATCCACTAGACAACTAGAATAGGAAATCACTGGTAAGGGAACCCAATGCACATAAATTTAATGGTAGATACTTTGTTTGTAATAAGTTTGGTCATAGAGAAATTCAATGCAGAAATAGAGTAAATCGGAATAATAATGTTGTTCTCGGTCAGTGTTCAAAGTGTAATAAGTATGGTCATAGGAAAAAATATTATAGAATGAATGGTAGATGTCATGCATGTGGAAAGTTTGGACATATGGATAATCAATGTAGGTCGAAGAATGGTCAAGGACTCAACAAGGCAATTCAAAAAAATAATGTCACTTGCTATGCATGCAACAAAACATGACATATTGCCAAATATTGCAAAAGAAAGAACAATTCGGTAGGAAATGATGAGAAAGGAAAACAAAAGGTTAAAGATATCCGGAAAAATCATGAGAAGAAATGGGTTAGGAAATGTAAAGATCAACCAACAAAGACAATCAATCTGGTTACTCAACCGACAGAGCAGAATGTTCCCGCACTAGCAGGAAACTTATCTGGTAACTAAGGCATTAGCCTTAGGGGGAGGAAATTTAATGTTGAATCTTGAATTACCTGTGGTAATGGTCTGGAGGCTTGTTTCAAATCTTGGAGAAGACAGTCTGGAGATTCACCGGTGCTGAGATAATGGATTTTGTATCCGATATCATATGCCAACATGCATTAATAGCAATGAGAAATTAGGGTTTTCATAGAATAAAAGGAAAATGTTGGTTCATTTTTTATCAAACAACATTCAGAGAAAAATAGAGCGAGTTCAAGGAAATTCAAGGTGATCAAAAGTATTTCAATAAAATTCTAGTGCATTAACAAGCGAATTTTCAAGAGCTTTCACCGGCGAAGGTTGTGAGGTATTTTATCAGTTTTTTGAGCTATCTTTTGTTTGCAATGGCTTCTGGATCATCTTCTGCTCTGGCAAGTGTGGCTACCCCTATTGTTGTCGACATCAAGGATCATCCACACCCTGTTTTCAAGCAATGCCCTCAGATTGCAAAGGTCAATGATTCAGTTGGCATATTCTCTAGGGTTCCTGAAGGAGTTTTGTATGTCAAAGAAGTTCATGCATATATTCACTACACTTTGGAGGATTTGGGTTCTACTAAGATCAAGAACATGTATATTGGCACCTTGCTGAACCAGGATGGGTCGATGAAACCGAAATTTCAAATTTTGAAGGTTCAGGGCTTTATCGACATTTTGGAGATGCCATAATTTGAAGATGAATTGATCTAGTATGCACTGAGCCGAGTCCATGGAAAATTCATATGGCTAGACTGGACACACAAAATCACCAAGGAGGCTATTCGTGCAATCACCGGTTTACCCAAACAAGTCCAACCCCTGGAAGGAAGAAGATATCTAATAGTGAGGTGGAGAAGTTAACTGGTGCAACATCTGACAACCGGTCAATGAGAATTAGTACTATTAGAGACAAAGTAGTTCAATTTGAAAGCATGATCATCGGTTACAAGGTAACCCAATCAAACCGGTTGAACTCTTTTTCCAACTCATGCATTTACTATGCTCACAAAATGATTAAGGAGAATGAAAAGATAGATCTATGTCAATGGATGTGTGATGAGTTAATTATAAAACTAGGGAAGATTAAGGGTGAGAAAAAGGGCATTTTTTGATATGGCAACCATGTTGTTTGTTTAATTCTTTTGTTTCTGAATGTGTTACCCAAAACCAGTAAGACCCAATGGGCGTTTGATATACCAGTAGTAAAACAAATCAAATATGGTATAAGGAATATGGGACAAGATAGGGAGGCCATTCTTTGGGGTTATTTCAAATCATTCCAGAAGGCAATGAAGAAGAGAGAAAGAGTTCCAAAGAATATATTCAACTAAAATTTGTTTTATTGTAAAGAAGGATAAAACATTGATGGAGGCAATTCAACCTAGGAAGATCTAGATAATATAAATGGGATATGAGGTAGCTGTTGAGATCTTGGACTTGTATTCCAAGACTCTTATGAATGCACTGGTTGATGAAGCAGAGAAAGGCTTTGGGACTGCAAAGAAAAAAGAAACTGAAGTTGAAATTGGATTCAGTAAGAAGAAAAGGGAAGGAAAGATCAAAAAGGTTGGGGAAGCTATACAAAAGATGTCCTTTGAGATAAAGAAGATTATTGGACTAGCTGAAGGGTCATCTCCAGCAGTAGTCCAGGCTCCACCAGCAACAACAACCGACAAGGGTGTAGTAAAGAGGAAGAAACCAAAGACCTATATTGCCTCTATTACATCCACTTCTGATACTGATGTTGTGCCCCCAAAGATTCCCAAAAATTTCATCAAGATACCAAGGGAGAAGGATAAGAAGTAAAGAAGCAGAAAGTGAAGGTTACCCCTCAAACAACACCAAAGAAAATTTCGATGGAGAGGAAGCCCACAGAGAAGAGGAAACCAGTTAAGGAGTCTACTTCTACTATCGGCAAGAAGGAGAAATCAGATGTAGATATATCTCTCAAATCCGGTAAGAGTATTGAAGTCATTCCTCCTCTTTCAATTGCTGAGCTAATTGATCAAATAATTAAAGAGAATTTTGAGTAATATACAACATTACTATGTACATATGGATGGTAAGGAGCAAATGGAGATAGAGGAATCAATTTTGTTATACTTAGACATATATAAGAAATCACTTTTAGATATTGAAAAATAGATACCGACAGACTTGTATAGTAAACTAGATGCTAGAAGGTTATCTATGGTTGAAGAGGATAGACACATAAAGGTATAGGAATTGTTAACTATTTGTGGTGCTATAATTGATGAAGAGATGTAGCAGTGTTTAGAGTTTGGAAATAAAACAATTATCTAGACCAAACACCGATATGTGAGTCTCATGGTAGGTAGAGTAAATGAGATAATTAAGGAGACTCATGAGGCTTTGGTAAAATTCTTTGTAGATAAACCTATACTCTTTACTTCACCGAAAGCCCCTCAAAAATATAACACTCTAGACATCCTAGTAGATGATAAGGGGAAAGGTATATTGGGAATGGATACACCGGTTTTGGATCATAAAATATCAGAGGACATTCCTCTAGTAGAACCACTTGTACCTAATATAGTGATATCAATAGATAACATTGAAACAGTATAGCATAAGCAGGATACACCGGAATAGAACATTCCGAATATAGAGGTTATTGATGTGGATACAAAAAATAAGTAGGTTGAGGATATTGAACCTCTAACACTAAATGTACATACTCAAGAGGTTAAGGTTGAAAATGTTACAGCACCAAGTGGCGAAGCCACTGGTGCAAGTCAAGAGGTCGAATCCTCCAGGAAGATTTTGGATAGTCATTAATTGTTGGAACTTGACTCATCTGATCAAGTTGATTTTATACAAAATAATATTGAGCAGCTGAGTAGTTTTGAATTGGTGTATGTTACAACTCAAAAGTTAAGGAAGGAAGGGACTGAAGACAAGCAGGTTATTGAGCAGGCCATTTTGGGTTTGTAGCAGCTTGTACCAAAATGTAAGGTAGATCAGATTGGAAGCCCATCCAAAACTCTAAAAGGTTTGATAGAGCATATTGTTAGATAGTTCAGATAACCAAAAGACAATTGAGAGGGGGGGGAGTGAATTAGTTGTCACAGATTACATGAACCATTAGCAATTTAAACTTTAATACTGGAACCCAAAACAATAATACCAGAATAGCAGTTAAACCAATTAAGCACAAACAATAATCATAGAATAAAATCCATCCACATAACACCAAGATTTGTATGTGGAAAGT
Source organism: Cryptomeria japonica (assembly GCF_030272615.1). Taxonomy (NCBI): domain Eukaryota; kingdom Viridiplantae; phylum Streptophyta; class Pinopsida; order Cupressales; family Cupressaceae; genus Cryptomeria; species Cryptomeria japonica. The sequence continues at coordinate 348,636,683 of NC_081415.1, read as the reverse complement.
CCAGTAAAGGGAAAAACCACGGTGGGAAGCCTACCCATAGTTTGATAATACTTCTGTAGTAAGTATGTGAATTACAATGAAAGGGCATGCACTTGCAGGAAGGCCAATAGCCTAGAGCGCACTGCTCATCACAAAAGGATCCTAACTAACTACATACAAATCTAGACTACAATCCAGAGAAGTGTTGAACTACAAAAGATAGCATCTCCTATGCCTAAGTATAGTTCCGGTTAAGCTCAATACCGAAGGACTAAATCCTCTTACATAAACCCAATTTGATCTACAATTATCAACCAAATCCTCTGCCTGAATGATATTACATTATTCACACATTACATTCCTTAACCATGACCTCTTACATTAACCATGATGATCTACAGTAAGAACTTGCATCTATATATACAAACCCTCGACCATAAACAATCAGGTCAGCAACTAGATAATAAATCGATTACATAATTACAGACCATCTCGGCCTTAGACAAAAAAAATAATATCAACACATAAGACATCTCAAAAATACATCAATAGGTCCTATCCACACGTTACATTAAAGTCGGTCCATAACCTAGATCAACCGAGACCAAGTATAGGTCAACACACTTCAGCAATGATCTCCTACTACAAAGTCTCAAACATGATCACCAACAACATCCTTTAACTCCATCAGAAGCTACACCAACACCACTTATGCAATTCATCAAAGATCTTCATCAAAAGCTCTGTTGGTGAAATCCTCGTTGGAACCAAAAACCAAGCTTCTAAGAAAGCATGATAGCATTTGATCTCTAGACCAAAACCAACTGACCAAATATGAGAATAATTATTATGAACAAGCCAACTCCATCATCAGACTATACCAAAGCCTACTAGATCATGTTGGATCCAAGTTAACCAAAAACCACTCAACCTACCACGACCAGAAGGGTGACGGTAAAGCATCAAAACAACTAGTGTTGGCATCAATGACAAAACATAAATGCAACACATAATAAATTCCACCAAATGGCCAACACATATTTCCAAAGAGTTGAAAACTCTTCAACAGGTATCAAAACGATAGTTGATTGAGTGGTATAATGCAACTCGGAAGGTCACTTGTGACAACATGATTTCATCTGATAAGGCTAAGTTGATAGATGAGATATAAATATTGATGTGGCTCTAATTAAGTGTAGCAATATATAGGTCTTGTACTAACACCAACAAACTAACAGTGGAGCTTGAGGTGAAATTGAAGGTGACAAAGGCTTGGTTAGAACATTTGGCTAACATTTTTGATGATACTCAGACACTGACCAATACCATTGATGGTCAGATTTTGATAACAGAGTCTAAGATTTCTGCATTAGAGAAGGACATGGATAGGCTAATCTGGCATCCAAGGGAATTAAGAGGTTTGGTGAGTCCTCGATTGAACACTCTATTACCTCACAAGAGGGAAAGCATAGAGTTAATGGATAAACCTACTCCGACAGACCTATCAGAAGAAGAGATTCATGCATATATTCTTAATGGTTTTGTATCCACTTTGAGAACATTGAAGATAGGTTGGGATGCATACTTAGGAATTTTGAAGAATGCTTACCGAGATATTTTCAAGTTCATCTAGGTCTTGTAATCACAGTTTTTCTCTCATTCTTTCATTCATTTGCCTTGGTTTTGTCATTGATGTCAAAGGGGGAGAGGTTGATGTGAAAAATGATTGGGACATAAGAAGTAATGTATAGCTCGGGGGGAGCAGTCTTCCAACTATTTTTGAGATCAGTTTTGGAGTTTTTGGCAGGGAACCGAAACAACACTTCAGCGATCCATTTTTCACATGAGTGTTGCCATCAATGCCAAAGGGGGAGATTGCTGGTAATTGACACTCATCTGGATTAGTTGTTTTTTCATTGATGGCAACACACACCATTTTGGGTTGGTCACTTAATCGGTACTCACCAGTATTAATTGTTTGGCAACCGACACTGACAGACAAAGGAAACTAGCTAAATAGGCACTGGTATATGAGGCCGACATGGGAGATTGATTTGATAGGTCTACATGACAATGATCAAAGGCATCAGTCTTGAAGTTTAATGAATTTATTTTTTCTTAGGCTGACATGTAAATAAATTATAATATCATTGTCAGCCGACATAACACATTTATGTTTGTGTTTGGGAAGGGTATTTATGTCAGTCCCATTAGGTTATTTTAGAAGGACATGAAATGTAATGAAATATAGTGATGTGATATTGTGTGAGTGATCTTGATCGCCAGAATGCCAATGTAATATTTTGTAGTCAGTCTTGGATATTGGTTTAGAGGTTTGGGAAGCAAAGCATGATACCAATAAGGGAGGACACACTGAAAATCAATACAAATTGTGCTTTAACCGGAACTCATCCAACATAGCAGATGCACTCTTAGAGTTCAGAATTTTGTTTGTAACTCCATATATGGTGTTTGTAGTCAGTGAGGCTCCTTTTGTGATGAGCAGTGTGCTCTAGGTTGTTGGCCTACTTTCATGTGTAGGCCCCTATTGTAATATTTATTCATTTGGCCAGTGGATAGATATTGTGGGTTAGCAATCCCGCCGTGGTTTTTCCTCTGTGAGGTTTTCCACGTACAAATCTCTATGTTATGGTGTGTTCTCTTGTGGTTGCTTCATTTCTATTTATTGTTATATACTTTTATGGTTACTGATTATTGAATTGCATTGTTAATAAGGTTAAAATTGATTATACCGGTAGAACACTGATTCACCCCCCCTCTCAGTGTTCTTGGATTCCAACAGTAATTGGGGTATCAATGTTATGTGAGAAGTTAGCAATAAATTGCTCAGCTAGTTCACCCCATGATGTGATCGTTGATGGGAGATGTGAAAACCAGTCCAAGGTAGAACCTCCAAGACTTTTTGGAAACAATCTCATTAGATAAGTGTCTTCAGTTGCAACCTCTATACATGTAGTGAAAAATTATCTATGTGATCTCTAGTATAACCTTTCCCTCGGTATCCATCAAATTTCGGTGTTTCAAAATGTGGAGGGAATGAAGGCATGTATATTGTATGATCAAAGGGATAAGGACGCAAGTCCTGCATCGTATAGCTCTTTTTGTCATTACTAGTTTGCATGGTTGTCATCTATTATTGTAGATTATGTATTTGTTGGGTTAAAATTTTTGTTTGAGTCAGTGGTACACTTTGCGCATGTATATTTCCCACAAAAGGATTTGTGGGACTATAAATAGGAGTTTGTTGGAATGTACCATAGCTATAATTCTACGTGTTGTGGGTTTCGCTGGGTACTATGAAATAAGCGAATTATGAACCCATGTTTGATTGGGTTTTACTAATTGTATTAGCGGAACCTGGGTTTATGTTCTAATGACTGTATGTAGAACCTATTGAGTAGGAAACTGGAGGTTGAGTCACACTTGTTGTATGAGAAATATGCGAGGCTTGTGTTTGACTTGGTGCTGAAACAATTGAAATTACTAGTGTAGTTTGAGAGGCTATGATAGCCCGTGTTTGTGCGCTAACATTCATTATTGAGGACAATGCACTCGCTTGAGAACTTGTGTTAGACACCAAATTTGCTTGGGTTGACGATGCTGGTGCATTTTGGGAGGAACTTGAAGTCATTGCTTGTGTTTGTGTTACATTTGGTAGTTGAATGCTATTTTGACCTAAAGTAATCCCTAGTGGTAAGATCATTGTGACATCAAAACCTTGAGGTAACTTGGCACCATTTTGTAATAACAAAGAAAGATATCTATCCATGTTATTGTTTATAAGAGCGTTTAGAATCATAAGGACATGTGGGTCCTATTGAGCTGACTCAATTTCCTCATGTGTTAAGTTTTGTTTTAGCTTGTGTATTGTCAGCATGACATAAGGATTTGACTGTTGAGAATTATGACTGCCTGACAAATCCATATTCCAAGTAGGGATAATTGATGAGTTGTTGTTTGGGTCCATTTTACTCTTTGACTTTTATGACCTTGTGATGGGCATTTAAGAATTCTATATGAGGACACTTTAGGACCTAACTAAAGATGATGAAAGACCTTGATTAGGAATGCAAGCCTCCAGACCAAAAAGTGAGGTATGCAACACTAGACCTAACTCTCTACTGGGGATTTGGATGCAGAACTTGTTGAGTACTTTGAGATTTTTACAACACAAGTTTTTCAAGTTCTTGTCTAAGAAGTTTTGCAACAATTTCTCTATCAATTCTATGAGCAATTTATACTCTCTATCTAGCTCAAACTCGACCCCTATGTACTAAGGTGCACTTGTCTTTAATTGCCAAACCAAGTTATCTAAGATGTCAATGATTTCTCATTGACCGTCATGTGACACTAGATTAGGTTGCTTGAAGAGAATCAAATCATCACCTAGTAGATCCATTAGGAAACATGCTATGACTTTCTAGGATGATTATGCAAATGATGACAGACTAAGACAAATGTATATGAGGTCTAAACAAGGACTAATATGAAGATTATTACGACACTAAAATGAACTAGGAGGTTAATGGGACACAAATAAGGACTTATGTGAAGATTACGATGATGTAAATTATAATGAGGACGATAATGAGGACTATGCAAGGACTTATGCAAACCCTAGGGATGTAATGAGGACTATGTAAGGACTTATGCAAATTCTAAAGACGTAAAATGAGGACTATAATGAGGATGATAATGAGGACTATGTAAGGACTTATGCAAATTCTAAGGACATAAAAACACCTATGGTCACAAGTATGTAAAATTTTGGACTTTGTTGGATTGTCAAGTGTTTCAAGGTTGACTCTGTTTTAAATAAATTTGTTTGTAGGACAAGTCTATTTTTTTTAATTCTGAGAACATTGTGTGAAGATAAGTATAGTTGAATGAATTATGTTCTGAGAAACTCTGAGAATTTAGAGATATGCAAGGTAGTGCCTAAAATAGCCCGAATACTGACTCAATACTGATTTAGCACAATGATACACATAAAAACACAGAAGACAATCTTAGGTTGGAAAGTGGAAACTATTTAATGGCCCCCCCGCAACAAAATACCAAAACAAGAAGAACATAAAGAGAGTCTGGTAGCATTGGCTCCACTCCACGACACACACTTCTCGGGCATGCCAATCTCTCTTACCCCAAAGATCTGAAGATCTTATCATTAAGGATTTTTTGTCTCATCATGCAAGGTACATGGAGGGTATCTATGGGGTACAATCCACACATATGAAACCAATAAACATTAGATTTGGGATACTAAGTTGGTTCTTATTGTAAGTTTTGAGGGATCCCAATCCAATGACAGATTCTTAGAGAAAACCACCTAAGGCTTTAGTTAAGCTTATCGATGCAGGGAAGGCCCCCAAATACGTCTAATTCACTCAACACTCTAGCTGCCTAACCAGTTTGTTTATATAGCAGCTCGAAAAACCCACTTGAGAGTACACTAGGAGATATGATATCCCCAATGCATCCCAATTTGAAGTACCTCTATGGGGTGATGAAATCCCCAGTCAAAGATACTCCTTACTACTAAAAAATAAAAATTGAGTGTCGTTAACACTTTTCTTGCACCCAGGTCCATGAAAGTCAGGGGAGAGGATAGTGTGTGTTAACAATAGGGCCACTCCAAACAAAGAGCAAGTGCTCAAGATTCATTCCTTAAGACATAACAATCTGTGATTATTCTATTCATAAGACTGATTCACGTTCATTTTATAGCCCAACCTAAGGTGTGAGATAGACATGTGCATGTCTATTTTAAACACCAGAGTGAAGTGTGAGATCATGCATTTCAATTTTAATCCCAAGATCAATTTTAAGCACCAAGTTGAAGTGTGGAAGCATGCATGTCAATTTTAACCAAATTTGTTTTAAGCACCAAGTTGAAGTGTGAAAGCATGCCTATCAATTTTAACCAAATTTGTTTTAAGCACCAAGTTGAAGTGTGAAAGCATGCATGTTAATTTTAACTAGATTTGTTGTAAGCACCAAGATCAAGTGTGTAAGAATGCATGTAAATTTTAACCAGATTTATTTTAAGCACCAAGTTGAAGTGTGAAAGAATGCATGTCAATTTTAAACCCAAAATCCAAAAGTGATTTTAACCCTAAAGGGTCTTGCAATCAAATTGTTAGTGGTTTCCAAAATAATCTGGGATGATCAAGCCTTCTCTGTAATTTTGCCACACACTGCAAATAGGGAATCAGTGACCAAAAAACACACAGAAAAACTACAAAAAAGAAAGCCAAACTACCTATTAAACGAATGTGTGACCCTAACAGAGTGAATGCGTAATAACATCTAGGAGATTGCATAATGGTGACTAAACTAATATGTAAATCTGACAAAGTGAATGCATGAAGGTGACAGGGTGAATGCGTGACAGAAAAACATACAATTAATAAACCCTATCAAAAAAGCATAAATTTTCCCAGAAACCTGCAAAAACATCAATCAACCTATATCAATAGAATATCTAAAATATCAAGGAAGTTCCCTGAATAGTAGGATATTTGCGTATGTAACCGAGAACAATCAACCAATAGCGATAACAAGTAGCTTCGTAGATTTGATCATTTTCTTGTAGCTCAGCTTTCAACGCTCTATGAAACTCTTTCTGCAGTCTTCTTTTCACTGTTCTTTCTCTAGAACCTGAAATCCTAAATTTCACCTTTGTAGTGATTAGATACCATATACGTAAAGCATCATACATAGATAAAAGCTTCAGATTTGTAGAATTGAATGACAAATTGGATAGAACAGAGAATTGCAACTCCGACTAACACAATGAACAAAACCCCTAAATTTTAACTACGAATGCATAATCTTATCTAGGCGAATGTGTTGAGTTGCCAGCACAAATGTGTGACCCTGATAGGTCAAATGTGTAATTTTGTCTATACGATTGCATGATTTTGTTTGCGTGATTGCGTGATTTTTGATTCCGCTTTTGAAATCTGTACAAAACCGGCAAAAAATTTGAAAATTCGTATGATTTGCAAAAATCACATAGAAAACATAGAGCATTAATTAGTTGTTATTCACATCGCGTTCACCACACTAACTCATTTGGGTGCATTTTTCGATGAAGATTTCCGACAAACTATGGGATTTCTTTTACTTTGTCGGATTTTACAATGTAATTTATGTCAAATTTCCTTTTTTTTTTAAAACTTTGCCGGCGTTCGTCGGAATTCCGATGAAAATGGTGTTCGTTGGAAGTCCTCATCAAACACTAGTACATTTGGAGCAATTTTCCAATGAGCTATGGGATTTCTTTTGCTTTGTCTGATTAATTTTTAGTTTTTTTAAATTACCCCGTGTTCGTCGGAATTCCGATGTGTTAAAATTTCATGGATTTTACCTGTTGATTGACATATGTTGGTCCGATGATTTTTAGAGCCTCTTGATTTCTTCTTACTCATCAGGATAACATAAGCCAATGACCTCTCTTCCTGCTGATCGGTGTGAGTTATCCCACAAGTCTCATCGGGGATCGGGATAACTTAAAATGTGTTCAGGCGATGAGCATAATTTCCCTGATGTATTTTCCCTTGGCATAGCTCCTCCCAATATATTATGTCTCCTCAGCATAAGCTTTGACCCTTTATCACCGTAACCTTTACCAATGTGTTTTACTTTTCCCAGTGTCCATCGAGATAAGTCTAACTGATAGCATCATCAGCTATCGACGATACAAGATTTCTCCATTGTCGCTCGTGTGTGTTCTGTCGATAGACTTCATCGGTGTATTCTATCCCGATCACATGCTTCTACTTATGTGTTACTATCAAGTTGACTTTTGCCGATAGTGCAAATTTTGTATTTCACGTCAAAATTCTGACGAACACGTGGTATTTAAAAAAAAAAGGTGATTACGTGCCATCATTATATGCAAGCTCAGGGTGAAAAAATTGGGAGGAAGTGGGCACAATTGCTGCAGATAGATGTTGGGCAACAACTGTACAAGAGGTTGGTCCTTTCATTCTTGTCATTAATATTTTTTTGAAAGTTCCTTTTCTTTCCTTGCATTATCTTGTTCACTTTGTTTAATGGTATCCACTTTGGCAAAATATGGATCATCAACCTCCTTAACCTCTCCATTCTATGGCTTCTAGTTATAAAGACAAGTCGCTTCATAGCTTCTAGAGGGGTCAACAATTCTCTGCAACTGTAAACCCTTCTAGCCCTCAAAATAGCCCTTTGTATAGAAGAAACTTTTCTAGGTCCAAGGCCAGCTACAAATTGAAAAGGAGAAAACATCCATTCATGTGATGCTGCTAGGTTTATGTCAACACCAACTTGGTTGGTTATTGTAACCATTACGTGTTTGACAACTTCATACTTGTCATCTAACCTAAGGAAATATTCCATTGAATGAAGCTTCAATGATATTATCTCTTTGCTAGGACCACATAATGTTGCAACCATGGCCAATGGATTCTGAAGATACCAACCAAGAGCAGCAACATGCCTCACAGTCCCTACTATAGATGTTCTTCTCCCAGAAGGATTGGTTGATCTTTTTTTAATATTTTAAAATTATCATCTATCCATCAAGAGATCCTTACTAAAGTGTTAAAAGATGCACACGTGCCTACTAATATTCATCCTACCCAATTCCAAGCACCTATTCAATAGCTTCATACTTGGGAGAAGCAGGCACAATTGCTGCAGATAGATGCTCGACATCAACTATACAAGAGGTTGGTCCTTTTGTTCTTGTCATCAAATTTTTTTTGCAAGTTCCTTTTCTTTCCTTTCATTATCTTGTTCACTTTGTTTAATGGTATCCTCTTTGGAAAAATATGTATCATCAACCTCCTTGACCTCTCCATTCCACGACTTCCAGTTATACAGACAGGTCACTTCATAGCTTCTAAAGGGGTCAACAATTCTCTGCGACTATAAACCCTTCCATCCCTCAAAATTGTTGGGATCCAATTACACTGAGAGGGGGGGAGGGGTGAATCAATGTTTTGCCGTAATGAACAGTTTTTAACTTTCTAAACCATGCATATATATACCGATAAACAAATAAGCATATAACAAGAAGAAAATAAACCATGCACATGAATGAACACCATAACACATAAAGTTTATACATGGAAAACCTCAATGAGGAAAAACCATAGTGGGATTTGTGACCCACAATATCAGTTCACTAGCCATATGAAAAGATATTACATATAATAGGGGCTTGCACTTGCAGGAAGGCACACTACCTAGAGCATACTACTCATCACTAAAGAGCCTCACTGACTACAAGCTTTCTACCAAAGTAAATTACTGAAAATGAACTCAAGAATGCATCTACTATGCCGAATAGAGTTCCGGTTCTGGTTCTGCTCTGTACCGGTTCATAAACTCTGAATTGCTACCAGTATCACTTCTCCTCCAAGAATGCTTTCCAATCCATCTACAGATCATTGTATGATATAGCATTCATATACAAAATTATCTCCATACATATATTTCACATCATACAATTCTTCTATATTCCCCTATATCCATACATATCATATATCTTGCTTTCTTACAAAAATAACCTAGCAAATTGACCTATATACCTATTACAAATGATATGCCTTATGTCGGCTTACAATACATTTAGAAAAATCTGGGCCTTGACAATAATAATTACAAAATGATTTAAGTAAATCCTCCTTGATGTTGGCTTCCAAAGAAGTGTTGATGTTAGTGTCGGTGTCGGTGTAGCCCTGAATGCTCCAAAGCTGGTATCTACCAATATATGCTTCCTAGTGCCGGTTTATGACTTCCATCATATCTTGTTGCCATCAATGACAACAAAATGAATCCAATGAGTGTCAATTGCCAAATATCTCCCCCTTTGGCACTGATGGCAACACTCGTGAAAAATGGATTCCCTGCCAATATGCTCCCCCTGAGCAATACACTCCATCTGAAATGTGTTTTTCTCATATTTTTCACATATGAACATACTCCCCCTTTGACATTAATGCCAAAGACCAGTGAAAGAATTGAAATAATAAAATAATATTGGTAGTTTCACTGGAGCTTTGCCATCTTCAGGATTTCTAGGTATGCCTTTTGAAATAACTGAAGATATGTATCCCAACCGGATTTGAAGGTATCAAAAATAGATGCAAGTCCACTTGGTAAGTGGGCAAGTGTTTCTTTCTCTTGGATATCTATTGGTGTGGGTTTAGCTATCATATCCATGCATTCTTTCTTGTGAATACCCAATGAATCTAGTCTAGGACTTACCAATCCTCTTAGATTTCTTGCTCTTCTCATGATTTTGTCTCTCTCCTTTAAAAGAAAAATTTGGTTCTCCAAGGATAAAATTTGTCCATCAACATATTTTTTTGGCCCAGTTTGTCGTTGCATCAAAATATTGATCTGTCAACACCCAGTACAAACTATAGAGATATGGATGGCACGTTAGGCGGTTAGTCCCTTGTCACAAATCCCGAGGGGAGCACTGACCATTTTACCAATAGTGGTTAGTCTAGTCAATTCATAAAAAGAGTTAGTAATTTTATCCATCTTATCATATAACTCCTTAAATCTGCTATCTACATTAGCTATAAGACTTTCTATGTTGCAACACACTCTGTAGATATTTGTACATTATTTTAAACAAACCTCAATAGGGACAAGTTTGTCCTTAATTTTCTTCTTCTCTGTCTCCATAAGCTGATCAAAAGTTGTTCTTTTTGTTGCTGTAAAATTGTCCAAAGCCTGTTGGTTTGCTATCTGCCTCAGAGATTGAAAATTGTTGGATATGTACTATGTTAGAGTCTTGAGCTTACCGGAAGGGTTTGGTCCATCTTCAATCTGACAGTCAGGTAATAATCTGTGCAATACAGAGACCAATTGATCAATTAATCCTTTATCCACAGTACCTTCCTTCAGTAATTTCTGAGTAGCCACCATCATTAATTCAGTTAGACTCAACTCAGAGACTGATTTCTTCTCAACTTGAGAAGTGTCAATTTCCAAAACCTTTGCTGGGGAATCAATTTTATCTGCCAGTATGGATTCAATGGTTACCTTGTCCATCTTAACCTCTATTGCACTGGTGGCTTCACCACTTGGTGCAGTGTTGGTTACTGTCAATGGGGTATTATCCACAGTATTTCTAGTGTCCTATACATTTCCTTGCTAAAAAATGGTCTGTGTCGGTACAGACTGTACACTTTCCTTAGCTGATGGTTGAGTTTGAATATCTATAGTTACTATTGGTGGTGTCAAAACTGGAGTTGAACTGCCCAAAATACCTTTCCCTTTTGATTTGTCAAGAATGGTGGAAGATGTTGCCCTTGCAAATTCTTCTTGAGATGTGAGAAAGTTTGGGTTTTTCAGAAAGAATTTTGTCCATCCCTTACTTGTCTCATTTACCACCTCATTTACTCTTGCCATCATAAGACTTATCTATCAGGATTTACTACTAAAGATAGTCCTATTTGTAGTATCAATACACCTTTTCAATTCCACATTATTTACAGTACCACACAATTCCAAAAGTGCAACTTCTTTGATTTCCCTATCCCTCTTGACAGTGTCAAGTCTCCTAGCTTCAAGTTTATTATACAAGGCTAAAGGTATCTCCTTCAAAATTTCAATTAAGGCTTTCTTATAGATGTCCAAATATAAAAAAATAGCCTCTTCTAATTCACTTTTCTCATTCTCTTCTAAATCTTCATAATACTTAGATACATTTTTTAACATTCCATCTTTTGTAATTTCATCAACAAGTTCAACACAGGTCATTGTGGTCTTACCGATTCTAGTATCATCGCCCTTCTTCTTTTTGCTTGTGGTTGCTAGTGTGACTAGTTTCCTCTTTTGTATAGGCTTTATTGCCAGTGGTAGAGGTGCAGTAGGCTTAGTTACCTTTCTGACAAGTCTCCTCCTAGGTTCTGCCTTCTTCTTCTCTACCGGTGGTTTTACCACATTCTTCCTTTGTACCCTTCTGAAAGCCAGAGGTTCATTATCCTTAGGATCAGAGTCAGAAGTGATAGGGGAATGTGAACTTGTGGCTTCTTCACTTTTGCAGTACCAACCTTTGCCGGTTTAGTAGCCTGTTTAGATGTAGAGCCCAGCTGAGTGTCTATCTTATAAAGCACATCTTGTACATATGCAGACATCTTTTCTATTTTATTTTCTCTTCTGTTCTTGTTAAAGCTGGTTTTCACTTTAAGAGCCTTCTCTCTTTCTGTACCAAAATGTTTTGTTTTACCATCTAATGGGGCATCTAACAACATCTTTGCATAGAGTTCAAAAATTCTATCATCTACCTCATATCCAAGCTTAGTAATCCATATTTGCCTCGGTTCAACTGCTTCCATAAGAGTTTCATCAGTGTTTTACCATGAAACAGATATCAGTGGAATAAATCTCCACAATGTTCTTTGAAATTCTCTCCCTTTTCCTCATGTTTTCTTGAAAAGTCTTAAAATACCCCCAAAGCTTCTCATCTTTGTCGGTACCTAGACCGGTGATAGCTTCCTTGATCTGCATATCTATCGGTATGTCATGAGCCCAATGCTTCTTCCCTATACTGGGTAGCTCATTTAGGAAGTAAAGCATTAAACAAACAATCAAATTTCCATATCAAAAGGTGCCTTTCTTGATTACTTTGATCTTTCCAAGGTCTAACATCAACTCACTCCTCATCCAATCACATAAATAATACTTCACATTATTCCTTAGCATCTGATATGTGGCATGAATGCATGAACTAGCAAAATAATTCAGTCTGTTGGATTGAGTTACCTTGTAACCTATGATCATGCTTGCAAAATTAATATCCATGTCAGTGATTGGGCTTATCCTCATTGATTTCTTGTTAAGTGTAGCACCAATGAGTTTTTTGACCTCTATGTTGGAAATTTTCTTGTCAAGTTCTTATCTGACCTAGGGTAAGCTGGTGACAGCCTGAATTGCCTCCTTCATGATCATGTAAGGCCTATCTAGCCAAATAAATTCATTGTGAACCCTACTCAGAACATATCTGATCACCTTATCCTTGAATTCTGGTATGTACAAAATACTGGTTAACCCTAGATCCTCAATTGCTTTAAATTCCAGTTTGATGGTTCTGGAGTCTCCCAGTATCACGGATTGATACATGATTTTGATGTCTTCAGTGCCCAAGTCCTCAAGGTTGTAGTGAATGTATGCCCTCACATCTTCAACATACATTATTTTGTTAGGAACCCTAGAAAATGCTCCTACAGAGTCTTCCTTTTTAGAAATTTTGGGAACCTCCTTAAAGACTAGCCTCAGCCTATCCTTGACTTTGACAATGGTGGGATTTGCAATAAAAGTAGGTGTTGAAGATCCAGATGCCTTGTCAAGAAATACTTGACAGTGAATGTCGGTGGAATATTGATAATTGCTTGAAATCTTTTCACAATACTTCTACTCGCTCTTGATTCTCCTTATCTTCGCTATGAATGCTTGAATACTTGGTGAGTGAAAATGAATTTACTTACCCTCTTTTATCAGCGAATAAAATCCTAATTTTTGTAATAAATGCTTCACCAACAACCCTATAGATGTCAGTTTCATAGTTATGTGCCGGGTGACCCTTTATCGATGATGAACATAATTCTCCAAATCTCTCTCCAAATCTCATTAGATCTCTTATCGGGTAATATGCAAAATTTAGCAATGACTTTGCCAACCCCTAAGGCTTATGCCTCAATTACCGGTGGAATTTCTTGCCGGTGGAGGAATACTTTATTCTACCGATGGAGTTACCGGTATAGATCCATCTCCACTTGGTTCTTCATATTTTCTAACCCATCTCTTGGTGTGATCTTGTTTTATTTCATCTACCTTTTTCTTTCCTTTCTCATTATTAACTGGTTGAGTTTTGCTTCTGCAATACTTAGCAATATGACCTATTTTGTTGCATGCATAACATGTAATATTGTTCTTTTGAATTTCTTTGACATATCCGGTATCATTTCTTGACCTACAATGATTAACAAAGTGTCCAAACTTTCCACATGCATGACATTTAACATTCATTTTGCAATCTTCTGATCTATGACCATATTTCTTGCAGTTTGTGCATTGACCGGGAATAGAATTGTAGTTTTGATTTACCTTATTTCTATATTGTTTAGCCATATGTCCAAAATTATTGCAAACAAAACATCTACCATTGAATTTATAAGCATTAGATTTCCTTACCGATTTCCTCTATTCTAATGAGTTCTGCATACCGGTTGTCTGATCTTCATTTGCAGTACTAGAGCTTTCACCTTGTACAAATCCAAGTCCTTTAGAATCATCAATCTGTCTTTGTCTTTTCAATAAGTCAACCAATTGTAAAATACTGATCCTAAACTTATCTTTATACCCACTTGCAGTAGTCAGATCATCTCTCAAAGTGATTACTTGTCTTTCAAGTTCTTGTTCATTGTTCCGACAGTGTGCCAAATAAGTTCTCAATAGATTATTTTCATGAGTCAATCTTCCACATTCATCAAATTTGTTCTTTAGAGATATAACCAGATTATCTTCCTTCTTCTTTCTATCCTCAATATATTTTGATAACCTCATGGTCAAATCTTGCATTTCATTCTTCATAAGCATGTTTGCTTGACTTATTTTCTGACATTGTTCCTTAAGAACATTTTTCTCCTCATCATCTGGTTGTCGCAAAAGTTTTTTTCTCTTGGCTTGAGTAGATGATAACCTTTCTTCTAGGATAAGAATGAATTCATTTGTAGAATTCAATTCCTCTTACAATTTCAAGTTCTTCATCCTTTCAACATCATAATCCTCAAGAGCCATCTCAAGTTGCTTCTCCATAGCCATGTTCAAAGATTTTGGTTTTAGGATCTTCCTCAAGCTGTTAAACTTCTTCCGAGGTACCAAGCTCTGATAGCAATTGTTGGGATCCCAGAACACTGAGAGGGGGGTGAATCAGTGTTCTGCCAGAATGAACAATTTTTAACTTTCTACACCATGCATATATATATACCGGTAAACAAATAAGCATATAACAAGAAGAAAATAAACCATCCACATAAATGAACACCATAACACATAAAGTTTATATGTGGAAAAACTCAATGAGGAAAATCCATGGTGGGATTTGTGACCCACAATATCAGTTCACTGACCATATTAAAAGATATTACATATAATAGGGGCCTGCACTTGCAGGAAGGCACACTGCCTAGAGCATACTGCTCATCACTAAAGAGCCTCGTTGACTACAAGCTTTCTAACAAAGTAAATTACTAAAAATGAACTCAAGAATGCATCTGCTATGCCAAATAGAGTTTTGGTTCTGGTTCTTCTCTGTACTGGTTCATAAACTCTAAACTACTACCAGTATCACTTCTCCTCCAAGAATGCTTTCCAAGCTATCTACAGATCATTGTATGATATAGCATTCACATACAAAATAATCTCCATACATATATTTCACATCATACAATTCTGCTCTATTCTCCTATATCCATGCATATCATATATCTTGCTTTCTTACAAAAATAACCTAACAAACTGACCTATATACCTATTATAAATGATATGCCTTATGTCTGCTTACAATACATTTACAAAAATTTCAGCCTTGACAATAATAATTACAAAATGATTTAAGTAAATCCTCCTTGATGTCGACTTCCAAAGAAGTGTTGATGTTGGTGTCGATGCCGGTGTAGCCCTGAATGCTCCAAAGCCAGTATCTACCGGTATATGCTTCCTAGTACTGGTTTATGACTTCCATCATATCTTGTTTCCATCAATGACAAAAAAATGAATCCAATGAGTTTCAATTTCCAACAAAAATATCCCTTTGTACGAAAGCAACTTTTCTAGGTCCAAGGCCAACTATAAATTGCAGAGGAAAAAATATCCATTCATGTTATGCTGCTAGGTTTATGTCAACACCAACTTGGTTGGTTACTGTAACCATTACCTATTCAACAACTTCATACTTGTCATCTGGACTAAGGAAATGTTCCAATAAATGAAGCTTCAATGATAATATCTCTTTTCCAAGACCACATAATGTTGCAACCATGGCCAATGGATTTAGAAGATATCGACCAAGAGCCACAACACGCCTCACAATCCCTCTTGTAGATGTTCTTCTCCCAGAAGGATTGATTGATCTATTTTTGATATTTTAAAATTGTCATCTATCCATCAAGATATCCGTACTAAAGTTTTAAAATATTCCCATGTGCCTACTAACATTCATCCTACCCAGTTCCAAGCACCAATATGCCATCTATCATCCTCTTATCAACTAGCCTTAAATCAAAATAATATGCTACCGAGTGATCCAACCCATAAATTTTTCCCTACACATTGAATTCATCATCATAAAACACAAGGTAAAATGAGTGCTAATGGATATTGGTTCTATCATGCAGAATCATTTTGAGTTGGAGGCTTGAAATATGAATAATTTATCTCATCTTATTTGTTAGTTGCGTATTTTGTTATGGGTTAATATAAATCTGGGTATTGTATAGAACTTTAAAATAAAGTAGAATAATCAGACACTATATTTCATTTGATGTTATCAATAATTTTGACTAGTTTTCTTCATAATGTATATCTTGTATAATTTATCTTAATATTGTCTATCTTGTATCCTGTAGCGGGTTTGGAAGAATTGTTATAAATTTAATTTGAACCATTGGATCTTTCTATAAATTGGAGGATAAGTCTATAACAATGATATCAAGAGACTGACAGGAGTGATTGGCTTCATTACAAGGTAAGCACAACCTTTTTCAAGTTTGTCTTCCTCAAAGTATGGTTGGTGTCTATTAAGTTGTTGTCTTGTAAGGGTGTTTTGAAGATTGAGAGGAGACTTTTGATGGGTATTAATCCCATTGTTGTCAAGTATGCCTGATTTGAATTGAATGTTTCTAAGGTTTATGTGAATTAGAAGGTAAATGATTCCTGAGACTGTCACTTCAATTAAATAATTACTGAAAACTTTGAATTGCTTGCTTGTAAATGAATGCTTTAAATAAAAGGTTACTTTATTATAGGTATGATTTCTTAATTGAGATTACTTTGAAAACACCTGATTAAATTATCTTCAAACAATAGTAGACCAGTGCCTTCACCCCTATAATAATGTTACATTTAGTCTTACGGAATGAAACTTTGCTCTGAAAGACCAATAAGACAGAATGAAGCTTGACATCCAATCCTTCAAACTGATAATCAAACTGAAACCCAAACTATAATAACATAGGATAGCACATTGAAACAATATAAATGAATAGATTTATCACAGGGAGATAATCAAACAATCAAAAAGATAAATACCATCAGAGATGAAAAACACTTGATCTTTGTATTGAAATAAACATAAGATAATCAACCTTCAATTAATGACTCCAATATACCATTTTATTATTAAGTTTTTTTGCTAAGTCTATTCGTTTCATTATGTTTTTTTCATATTTAATCTTTGTCACAGGGCGACATTCATCCTACACATAGCATAGACAGGGATGTAGCTCCCAACCCTTCTACCAAGCAGGTAAACCTCATTGTAATTGTACAAATTAGATAGAAGAAAAATGCTATATTATTATGTTCTTTTCTTTAGGGTTTTTGAGTAATTTTGGTAATGTTACTATTACGCAATGATGACATCGCATATTCCATAGACCCTGTCGCAATGATGAGAAAGATCCAAAAAAAATTAATAGATAAATTATTGCTCTGGCATACCAAGTCCCTCAAACTGATGCAATAAATGAGAGGTTGCAACAATTGATGCAGAGAGCACAAAACTTGCAAGTAAGCAGTAATGAAATCTTTAATTATAACACAAGTTCAAAAATGGTTTATATTTTATACTCTTTTATGTCAGGAACTAAAATATGTACGTCTTGTTTTTACAGGAAATATTGTATCCTCATCAAGCTGGTGGCCATGATCAGGGTACTCTAGGTATTTTAGGTGATGACCATTTTCCATACACTAAAACTACTTTGATTCTCTGATATATCCTTTATGTGTTCACAAGCTCCTTGTTATCAAACATGTGACTTCCCTGCACATTTTATAATTGTTGCAGAGCATCCACATTATAACTCATCAACTAGGGAAAACCTTCCACTCAATTTCATCTAACTCACACACCATTTGACTCTATTCTGTATGCCTCCATACATGGCACAATATATTCATACATCCTTCAAGGTTTCACAACACCCGGGTTGCCAAGTCACAATTCATTGACTCAAACATACCAATTAGGACAATGATTATCTAAGACTCCATACCCTCACTTTGGAACTCTCAATCACTCCTAATGGAATTCAACATTACTCCTAGGGTTTACTCAAACCCCCACACACCGACACATTACTTGGTTTTCAGAGTAGAGACAATATTCTCACTATTTTCATAAGTTGACAGACTATGTAAAATTTAGGACAGTGACAAAGAAATTAGGCAATCACTTGTCATAAACACCCAATCTTGATTCAAGACACTCAACCCTCCTTCCAAACATACACCACACACTAAGATTTCTATCCACACTATCTTCCAAGACTATTTTTCATTCAACCCTCACATGTCAAAATCTTTTTATCATTGTTTTCAAGTTTACTGTCATGAGGCAATACAAGAGGACAGTCATGTCACATCTTTGGTTCAAGGCCTTTTAGGGCCTTAAAAATCCTTTTAAATATCTAAGATGACTCCCCACACACCTTATTCAACCCCCAAAAATATACCAACACTCAGTCATATGTACTTTTGCACCAAACCCTCACAAATCTGCCTTTTCACTGTCCTTCTTGGACTGAGACACCCAAAACAATCCCAAAATTCTTCAAATTACATGCCAAACTTGCAGTGAAAACCCTAAAAACTTGAGGAAATGAAAGTACATAATATAATATAGATTTATGCCCATTTGTGGGCTTATTTGTCAAAGAAAATAAGGGATATTACATTTTGAGTGCTTTTTGCTAGCCCTAGGTAGGGTTTGGATAGTTTTCACCAAAATGGCTATAACTTTTCAAATACATATCCAAAATTAATGAAACCAAATGGAAATGAAAGTATATTCATGCCACTTCAATCTCCAACTAGTTTCCAAATCCAATCAATGCATTTTATGGTGGAAAACATGTGGATAACAGACTGGAATATTTTTAAAAATGAGAAAGAGTGCAGGGAATTGAAAAGCTTTTATTATTCAAAGGCTCTAAAATTGATTGTTCTGCTTTAAATAATTGGTCACAGTTCCTCATTGTTCTCTTGGTGCTCCTACACCACTGTTTTATTTCTCATATATTTAATTTTTTATATATTTAATGTATTATTCTTCAGGTGATGTCCATGTTCCTGTGCAAACGTTGCCTCATCAGAGGCCACCATCCCCACCTATATTGCCAACTGCAATGTCGGCAACACGCAAAATGTAGAAATCCACTAGTGCACATGATACCGACCCCAGATTTGGTAGATCCCTCTTTTTCTCTCTCTTTTGTTATGTGTTTGTTTCCCTTGGAGTTTTCTTTCTTGGGGGCATTTCATAGTGGATTCATTTTCTGTAGCAAGACATGTACATGAGGATGCAGAGGCCACTAGTGGTGATATCATAGCAGCATTTTCTGGATCTTCCCATATTGCTAGTATGGGAACGTTGCCGGTCACATTTGTGGTGACCGAAGATTTGCTTCCCATAAAGATAGAGAAGGTTCTAGGTACTTTAAAAGTATTATGCTATATAGAGTAATTGTAATTTACTTATTGATAACTCATTTTGGACTAATCATCCCATGATTTGTTTGTAGGAAATGATATTTTTTATAAAAATCTTAATGAAATGACATTGGAGATATTCGGCCCCACCATACGTAAACGGTGGAATGAGAAAGAAATAAACAACTTTTATTTTAGAGCATGTAGACCGTGGTGAGCAAGTTGAGCATGATCCAGGTAGACAACATCAGGAACGTGATCAGGCCCCACCAGGTAAAGAGGACCACTGTTATTCCTTTAAATGAATTTTATTGCAATTGGTGTA
Source organism: Cryptomeria japonica (assembly GCF_030272615.1). Taxonomy (NCBI): domain Eukaryota; kingdom Viridiplantae; phylum Streptophyta; class Pinopsida; order Cupressales; family Cupressaceae; genus Cryptomeria; species Cryptomeria japonica. The sequence continues at coordinate 348,616,639 of NC_081415.1, read as the reverse complement.
TTGATTAATGTAATCTTTCATGTAAAGAGCACCCCTATAGTTTTCTTTTAAAAAATGGAATACTTGTAACAATAATAATAAAACTCATGAATTTAACCCATTTCTTTGTTATCACAACGGACACCCCTTTGCATATGCATACTCATCGTGAGTACAAGACTAGGCATACATTAACTAGATCACAAGAAAAAGGTAGAAGAACTGAAGCGGGGACAAATGATGAGGACAACGATGGTCCACTTAGTCCTTATGTCCAAGCTTCAAAAAGAAAGAAAAAAAATGATTGTAATCTTATTATATGTTAACAACTAGATTTTATGTGTTAATGAATTTAATTATATGTTAATGAATGTTAATGAATGATATGTGTTAATGAATGTTGATGAATGTTACTTGTTAATGAATGTTAATGAGTGATATGTGTTAATGAATGTTGATGAATGTTACGTGTTAATGAATGTTAATGAATGTTCCGTGTTAATGATTGCTACAGGATAATGAATGAATGTTATGTTTCATTAATGGATGAAAGAATGTTAGATGTTAATGGGGAATTTAGAGTGATATTAGGGGGGAAGGGGACAAATGAGCTTCCACCTTCGCATGGTTGGTCCTGTTAAGTAGAGAATATTAAACTATTCTTGAAACAAAGAGAAGCTCAGTAAGGTAACACACTTTTCAATATTTCATTATGCTCCACCGTTAATCTTATTGATGCTAAGCATCTTGTTTGCAGGTTACATATTCAGTGTTGTGGGTTGTGAACATGCTTTTACGAGAAAGTTCCCCATTATAAGTGAATACATGCCTCATTGGTTTTGTGAGTTTATTTTGTTCTAGAATAGACATACTTTCCGTGTTCATTCCTTAACATTTGTTCATTTTTTTTAGAATAGACACACTGCCTCATTTTGTTCATTCATTGTTCATTTTGAGTTTATTTTGGGTCGAATTTTAAGAAAGAGCATGCATAAAAGGAGGTGAAACTGCTGAAAACTAGCTGTTAAACTAAGTTATTGATTCTTCACTAAAACCCCTGGATCCTAATTCTGCCTGGGCCCTGGTCTGATCTTGATTCCCCTTGGATTCCTCCAAGGTCCTTCTTATGTGGTTTCATCCTCGGTGATTATTCATCATTTGTTGTGCCTAATTTTGGGGCAAATTAATAAAGTAGTGTTGGCTGCAAAGTGTACAATTTAAATTGTCATCTCATATATGTTGCAACCTTATGTAAGGGGTGTGATCTGACCCAAACTACTATCCAAATTGCAATTATCATAAATACACAGCCTGTAATCATTGATGCAATTTGATCTTTATTTTTGTTTTTGTTGATTTCTTCATACTGTCATAAGGATGTGAAACTTCTATTAGTGATTTCTTTTTGGTCAACTGGTTATCATATTGATTAGTAATCAGCTCTGAGATCTTCCAATAGTTATAGTGGCATTATTTATTACTAGATTTTGTCGTCCTACTATCTTGGTGACTAGATCTGGTATTGTCAATATTTTTCTGAGGGTTTCAAGACCTAATTGAGCATCATTAATCAAATCAGTTTCTGCATCTATGCAATTCACTGTATGAGTGTTTACTTTGATTTCATTTCAGTCTATCATAAACTAAATAAATTCAAGATTACATTTTCTCTCATATGCTTTTATATCATTGGAGTAGATTTTGTCATATATATGTGTGTGTGTGTGTATAGACGTACCCGTACCCATACCCAAGTATTATTTTTTTTGCCGATTCTGTGAATCCGTACTCGATTATGTATCTGTATGCACCTGAATCAGTAACTTAGCTGTCAAATTATCTAAAAGCCATCTTGTCTCATGTATGACCTATGAGGGGCTTCTAACTGATGTAGAACTAATGAAATTTTCCTCAAAATATTGGAATCCAAGAACATTGAGGGGGGGGTGAATCAGTGTTCTATCAAAATGATCAATTTTAACCTTATTAAAACATGCATACACCAACCAGTATACCAGTACATTTAGAATTGAAAGAAGTAAAGCAACAAATAATCCAATCACATAAATGGATACCATAACACACAAAATTATACGTGGAAAAACCATAGTGGGATTTGTGACCCACAATATCAATTCACTGGCCATACGAAGAGATATTACAAAATATAGGGGCCTGCACTTGTGGGAAGGCTTACATCCTAGAGCACACTGCTCAATCACAAAAAGGAGCCTCACTGACTACATAAAAATCCAGACTACAATCCAAAGAAATAATTGAACTACAAAGATAGCATCTTCTATGCCTGAATATTGTTCTGGTTAAGCTCTGACTGTTCCAGTTTGAAACCCTAAACCCTTTACCGGAATACCCCTTACATAAATATCTCTCATATGTTTCGCATTACATAACATCATTCTATTCTCCTATCAATCCCTTACATATCATATTTCAAAATGATCTAACCAATTGACCTATATACCATTTACAATTCATCATGCCTTATGTTGGCTTACAAAGATAATTACAATGCCAATATACATGTCGACTAGATAACATAAATACATGAATATCAAAACAATTGTAAATGCCAAATCCAAAAGATGCTAGCCTCCAATACCTGTTAGACAGTTCAGATAACCGAAAGACAACTAAGAGGGGGGGGGGGGGGGTAAATCAGTTGTCACAGATTACAAGAACATTCAACAATTAAACTTTGATATCGGAACCCAAAACAATAATACTAAAATAACAGTTAAACCAATTAAGTATAAACAATAATCATAGAATGAGATCCATCCACACAAGACCAAGATTTGTACATGGAAACCCGGTAAAGGGAAAAACCACGGTGGGAAGCCTACCCATAGTCAGATAATAGTTCTTCAATAAGTATGTGAATACAATGAAGGGGCCTACACTTTCAAGAAGGCCAATAGCCTAGAGCACACTTCTCATCACAAAAAGAGCCTCACTAACTACATATAAATCCAGACAACAATCCAAAGAAGTGTTGAACTGCAAAAGATAGCATCTCCTATGCCTGAGTACAATTCTGGATAAGCTCAATACCAGAGGACTAAATCCTCTTACATAAACTTAGTTCAATCTCGAATGATCGACCAGCTCCTCTGCATGAATGATATTACATTATTTCCACATTACATTCCTTGACCAAGACCTCTTACATTAACCATGATGATGTACAATTAGATCTTACATTTATATATACAAACCCTCAACCATAAACAATCAGGTCAGCCACCAAAAAATAAACTAATTACATAATTACAAACCATGTCGGCCTTAGACCAAACATAAGACATCCCAGAAATACATCAATAGGTCTTATCCACATGTTACATTAAAGTTGGTCCATAACCTAGATCAACCGGGACCAAGTATAGGTCCACATGCTTCATCAATGATCTTCAACCACCAAGTCTTGAACATGATCACCAACAACATCCTAAAACTCCATCAGAGGTTGCACCAACACTACTTATGCAATTCATCAAAGATCTCCATCAAAAGCTCTACCAGTGAAACCCTCACCAGAACTAAAAACCAAGCTTCTAAGAAAGCAGGATAGCATCCAATCACCAAACCAAAGCCAACTAACCAAATATGAGTATTAGTATCATGAACAAGACAATTCCATCACCAAACTATATCAAAGCCTACCAGATCATACTGGATCCAAGTTAACCAGAAACCACTTATCCTACCGAAACCAGAAGGGTGTCGATAAAGCATCCAAACAGCTAGTGTTGACATCAATGATAAAAAATCAATGCAACACATAATCAATTCCACCAAATAGCCAACAATACCGATAACCTGATTCTAAACCATGTCAGCTTGCATTTTCGGTAACCAAAGAATTCCTTTCAACCTACCGGTGCCAGTGTTGGTGCCGGTGCCAGTGAAGTTTCTGTGAAGTGCCTGTTGGTACACAATTAACCCAAAATATGAAGCCAAAATAAATTGCCATGTTGCCATCAATGACAACATAGTGAAACCAACCAATTGAGTGTCAATAGCCAACAATCTCCCCCTTTCCAATTAATGGAAACACTCATGTGAAAAATGATCATGGTTTCATTTGTCGGTTTCATCCTGAACCTGCTCCCCCTAAGCTAAATATTCATCTATGATCATAATAAAAAATACTCTATATCTCCATATCTCCCCCTAATGTATACAACTCCCCTTTTTTCTCTCTTTTTTTTTCACATCTATATCACTCCCCCTTTGACATCAATGGCATCAAAATTTCTGAAAAGAATACCAAAAATCCAAAATCGGGACAAAGAATGAAAGATATTGTACAATGAATATCCCAAAAATACCTTACCGGAGCTTAATATACTTGAAAATTTCCGGATAGGCCTTCTCAAAAAGATCTAGATAAGTATCCCAACCAGATTTGAAAGTGCTGGAAATAGATACAAGTCCATTTAGCATATGGGCAAATGACTCTTTCTCATTTTTCTCTCTCAATGTGGGCTTATCGACCATATCTATACACTCCTTTTTATGTAGACTAAGTGAATCCAACCACGGACTCACCAAGCCTCTAATACTTCTGGCTCTTCTTATGATTTTATCTTTTTCTTTCTCAAGAACAGAAACTTGGGCTTCCAAAACTAAAATCTAACCATCAATGGATGTAGTCACTGAATTCAATCCATCAAAAGAATTGGCTATACCTGCATTTTTCTCCTAAAATTCCTTAATCCTCTTATCCAAATTAACTATAAGAAAATTTGTGTTACAACATACTCTGTAAATATTTGTACACTTCTTTAAAGAATTATCTATCAATTTCAACTTATCATTAATTTCCTTCCTTTCAGACTCAATCATTTGATCAAATGTAGCTCTCTTTGCCTGTGTGAACCTCTCTAGTGCTTGTCAGTTTGAAATCTACTGCAAGGATTGAAAATCCTTTGAAATATGTCCAGTGATTATCTTAAGCTTGTCGGATGGGCTTACTTCATATCCAAACTTGCACTGTAGGACTAGTCTATGCAAAACAGTGACAGACTGGTCAATAACACCTTTATCCATAGATCCCTCCATCATTTTTTGTGCAACCATAATCATGAGTTCAGTAGAACTCATCTCCGTTATGCTTTTCTTTTCAACCTACAAGGTGTCAATTGATAACAATGATGGACTTACTATCGGTTCCCTACCAGATTCCTCTTTTTTCTCCTCTGATGATTTAACCTTTATAGCTTCCTCACTTGCACCAGTGGCTTCACCACTTGGTGTAGTCTTAGTAACTACTGGTTTCTCCCTAGGAACTATAACCTCATCCTATACATTTGTACTTGGAGGACTATTGTCCTCAACATTATTAACTCATTAATTATCAACCTTTACACTCTATATTTTCCGGTATCTCAATATTTTTCTATACATTTCTATCTACCGAGGGCTCAATTTCCACTATCTTAATATTTTTCAAAATTGAGGGTGAAATACCCATAATACCCTTTCCTTTTCCTTCAACCGAGATGTCTATAGCATCTTTCTTAGTTTTTGATGAAGTATAAAAACCATGGTTCTCCTCAAAGAACTTAACCCATGCCTTGTGGGTCTCCTTGATTTTATCATTTACTCTTTATAACATAAGACTGATTATTCTATGTTTGTTAAATATTTTCCTATCTGCAACTTCAAGTGTCTTATCCATCTCCTCTGGAGCAATAGAAACACAAACATATAACAACTCTTGTATCTTTATATGCTTGTCCTCTTGCATTCCTGATATTCTTCTAGCATCTAACATATCATACAACTGTGCCAGTATTTGGTTTTCAATTTCTATCAGGGCTTTCTTATAAATATCCAAATATAACAAAATTGCTTCCTCTACTTCTCTTTGTTCATCATTTTCTAAATGTTCATAATAAAACCATACATTCTATAACATACCATCTTTATTAATCTCATCAACTAACTTTGCACAAGTCTTTGGTGGAATGATAGTTACATTACCAGATTCAATTGCCAGATCAATGTCATCCTTCTTCTTTCTCCTTCTAGTACTGGATGGGGTTGAAGGTGTTTCTTTTGGTGCTTTCTTTTGTGCCAATACACTAATAGTAACTTTCCTAACTGGTTGCTTCTTAGCCTCTACCTTAGTTTCTTTAGTTTTCTTACTTATTACCCTTCTAAATGCCAGGGGTGTGTCATCTTCAGATGTAGACTCTACTACAATAGGCTCGATGAATATTTATGGTTCTTTTCTCTTCCTGCCTTTCTCTGGGACAACATCAATCAATGATTTGATGTCCCGTGAAACCTTTTCAACAAACTTACTTGCCTTTCCTTCTTGCTTCTCTCTCTTCTTCTGGTTGAACTTAGTTTCAACATCTTGTGTCTTCTCTTTAGCAATGCTAAAGGTTTTTGCAGTTTCATCTACCGGTGCATCAATTAACATATGTGCATAAGCATCAAGAATACGAGCATCAAATTCATAACCCATCTCCTCAATCCATATCTTCCAGGGTTTGATCGCTTCCATGAGTTTTTCATCTTTCTTAACCATGAAGCATATGTCAGTTGAGTATTTCTCAACAATGTGCTTAGGAACCCTCATCCTAAAATTCATAGCCTTTTGAAATGCTTTAAAATATCCCCATAATTTTTCATCTCTTTGAATACCTAATGTATCAATAGACTATTTTAGTTGCCTCCCTACTGGGATATCAAATGCCCATTGTCTCTTCCCAAAACTGGGAGTTTCATTGATGAAAAATAACATTAAACAGATAATTAGGTTACCATATCAGAAAGTCCCCTTCTTTTCTCCTTTAATCTTTCCTAGGTTAATCAATAGTTCATCTAACATCCAACCACATAGATTTATCTTTTCATTCTCCCTCATCATTTTATAAGTTGAATAAATGAAAGCGTTAGAAACAAAATTCAATCGGTTTGATTGTGTTGCCTTGTAACTGATGACCATGCTTCCGAATCTAATGTCTGTATTAGTGATATAACGGATTCTCATTGATCATCTGTCTGATGTTGTGTTGGTGATCTTGCTAACCTGATCATTTAAAATTTTCTTCTCCGGACATTGTCCAACCTGTGGTAAACCGATGGTTTCCCTGATGACCTCCTTTGTAGCCTTATATGGTCTATCTAACCAGATAAACTCTCCATGCACTTTGCTCAAAACATACCTAACAATTTCATCTTCAAATTTTGAAATATCCAAAATGCTGGTAAACCCTAGATCAACATTATGCTAGTATTCAGGTTTAATCTTTCCAAAATCTCTCATTAACTCATTCATGTACATTCTCTTGATATCAATCATTCTCAAATCCTCAATATGACAGTGGACGTAAGCTCTTGCATCTTCAACATACACAACTCCTCCCAAGACAAGGGTAAAAGCTCCAACCGAATCGTCTAGGGTAGCTACATGTGGATATCACTTGAAAATTGACCTGGGATAGTCCTTGACCTCAACAATAGTCGGATTTGCAATGAAGATAGGTACAGATGATGATCCTTCTTTCATGATTAAAGATAAATACTCGTGAATCGCTGCCAGTGAAAAATCCTAAAGACCTCTTTCAATCACTGGTGAAATCACTCAAGAAGATATTTGATCACACTGAATCGCCCTTAATCACTCTGAATCTCTCTAAATGCAAGGTGATAAAAAATGAAGTAGATTCAACCTTTTATCCTTCAAGAAAGACCCTAATCTTTCATTGACATAAATGACTTCTGGTGGAAGATACCGGATCTCGATAAACATCTCCATGCCAGAAAAGCATCTCCAATGCTTGGAACATCTTCTAGAACCTCTTCTTGGGGAATATGCAACATCTTCATGAATTTTTCCTACCCCTAAGGCATCTACTCCAATTACCAGTTGAGCTTCCTTCCAATGCAGGAATAAACTCCTCTATTGGATAAGTAACCAGAGCATTACCATCTATAGATTGATCTTCAGTCTTCCTAGCCCATCTTTAGGTATGATCTTGTCGTATTTCATTAACCTTCTATTTCCCTTTCTCATTTGATCCTCCATTACCAACCAAATGATTTCTACTTCTACAGAATTTAGCAATATGTCCAACCTCATTACATGCATAACATGTAACATTGTTCTTTTGAATTGCTTTGCTAAAACTGGTATAATTTCTTGACTTGTACTAATTAGCCATATGTCCAAATTTTCCACATGCATAAAATTTTACATTCATTCTGCAATCTTCTGTCTTATGACCATACTTATTATTATTACTAGGGGAAATTGGTTTTGTGGTTGGAAATGGTTTTGATATGCAAAGTTGTTGAAATGATTATGCTGATATTCAAGAGGTATTAGTGTATGGAAAATTGTTGAAGTGATTGTGCTGGTGTTCAGGAAGTGCATTGGTATATGGAAGATTATTGCGTCTATGATCATATAAAGGGTTTTCAGACACCTTGTAGGTATTGTTTTTTGCATTGACTTCATTTTTATTGCTCCCCCTTTTATTTGATCCTTGGGTTGCATGTTCGAACCTTGCCCTATACCTTTCCAAGTCATGATCAATTTCATCTTCATTAATATTCATACCCAATTTGGCACATAATTCTAAACACTCTTGTACTCATCCAGTATCCTTCATTTCAATGGCTACTTCCATCATTTGTTTCATCAAATATGCCATACGGTCTGGTGCATCCATCCTGCTTGAGCCTGAGGAAGTTGAAGTACCTATCCTTGAATTCAGATGATGATTTTCAAAACCAGGAGGGAATTTCCCTTTTTGTGCTCTATCCGCAGCCGCCAAGTCCTCATTCTAGGGTATGTAGGAACTATGTAGTTATATTTATTTAGAGCTGGATGTGAATGGTTTTCAGAATAGTACTGATTATACTTTCCATTCATGAAGTCATTTTTGGATTCCATCAGATTGTCTATTGATTCTTCTTTTGAATTCTTTCTATTTCTTTTCTAATTAAAGTTTAACTGTACTATTGGGTGGCCTTGCGTTATTGACCTCCTCCCATACATAAAACTTCTCTTTACTTCAGAGTTGCCACCTCTCTTTTGAGAGGAAATTGTATCTTGTATATGAGTTCTTTCCCACAACAGAGTCTCTTTTTAAGTGAATGTTTCCCCAGTAGAGTCACCAATCTGTTGGGTCTCAAATCAACAGATTGGATAGGTTCTAAGGAAATGCCAACTCCTATGATCAAACCCTGCAATTGACTTGGCCAACTTATAGAGTGAACCTATTTGGTTACAAACTCTCTCACTTCAAGCTCTGCAAGACCTAGGTGGGTATACCTATTCACTAGTAGCTTTAGATGACTAGTGCCTTTTATAGTAGATTTGAGTATCTTGATCTAACTTCCTCCTATCTCAGAATGGCATAAGTCCCTAGTATGAAGATATAGCAGATGAGTTCAAGATTGTTGTTGTGGAAACTATTCAATCTTTGTGCTTGAAATTCATATGTATACATTATTGCTAATTTGTTCTATATTTCCTACTCAGCTACTTCTATTGCTTTAAAATAAAATGTGAATTGATATGGTGATAAATTGTATTTTATAGATGATTAGTGCCTTCTTCGCTGTTTGGGCTATAGAGTCTTTATATTTCTTTAGGACTTATTGTGTAAACTTATGAGACAATTTTTAAAGCCACCCCTTTTGGAAAGTCTAACAGTTACTGTTTCTTATGAGCTCTAATTTGATATTTATATTGTAAACCAGTTGAGTGAATTTAACTCTAACTTTAAGAGACCATCCAAGGAAGAGTTGCAGGGAACAATTACAATTCACAAGAAAATCCTTTTGATCCAGATCTACAATATAGAACACAAAATTTCACTGGAAGAATGCAAATAACCCTATCCCCTTTAGATAATATCACAAGCAACTACCTACATAAAATGCAGTAATCCACAACACATACGCAAAAGAAAACAACTAATTGTATTATATATTCATCAAAATGGTACAATGATGAGCCCCTAGCTATAATGTATCTTCGTCCCTTAAATATTACAAAAATTCCCTCATTTATATGAGAGTATACAATTTCACCAAGAGGTGTGACTGTTCAGTATGTAACTACTAACTAGTGCTTTTGTTAACAAAGTGAAAGATAAACAAATTTAACATCCCCACATGTTCTATGTAATTTTCATCTTTGTACGCTACAATATCATTTCTCATTCTCCTCATGTCGCTTTCTATTAGGAAATAATTAGAGAGAATGTGATTCACATAAGTTGATAAATCTTTGCCTCGATCCAATCCTGCTACTGCTTGATCCTTGTCGTTAATGAATTCTTATCTCCAAGATCCTTAAATATATCCTCCAGACCTTCCTCGACTACCTTAATCTTTTTAGACCTTAAACTAGATGATGGCCACTGATCAATCAAATCCTGGGCCAAGGAACGTCCTTCCTTCTTATGCCTTTTGGGTTTTTCTTATGTGGTAAGAGGTTCCTTTCCCTTTCTAGTTTTACTAGATTTAGATGATGACTCCATTTGAATTTAAGAAGAAGCTCTGTATATGGATAACTTACCTGAAATTTGTGAGCCTTCTCTATGAATTCGTTCAATTTCTATTTCTAGTTTGTCGCCTGTGGATTCTTCAGTACTGTGTCCTTTGTTACCAATTTATCACTTATGGTGAATTGAGCAGTTAGTAATGGTAGTTGAACAATGGACACTTATATATATGTTTGAATTAAATGGTGATGTGACCTAGCCGAGATTTGATTCTAATCTTCGTGGCAATTAATAATCACTTCGATGAAAACATGTTTTTTGATCACTAGTTTTTTGGTCCATCGATCCCTTTATTTCCATAAAAAATGCTCTTGCCTCAAATATCATGTCGATGAGGTATTTTCACCTTTTATCGAAATACTGTATTTGACGAGAACGTCTACCTTTTCATAGATACATATCCTATACCAATCGGCTTCCATGTCGAAGAAACTTCAGGCTTCGATAACTCCCTCTATCTTTCCATTGAAACATATTTCTTATCGATACCATTGTACCCTTTTGATGAATGAGTATATTGTTTCATCGAAGCCCTTCTTTATTCAATGACCTGCTTTTATTAACATCTCTCATCGATGAATTCATTAATGGTTTCTTCGATCAAATTTCCATCGGTGACTCATCTTTTGGTCTCCTCGAAACTCATATCCTATTGATAACTTTCTTCTGTTTGATCGACATCACTCTTTCGATAAGACTGTTGTTTTCAGTGAGTCTCCTATGTGTTGAGCCGATAGCATCACTTCCTCGAAAGCCTTTTCCCGTCGATGAGACCATTTCCACTTTCTTCGATATTCTTTTGTCGATGGAATTATTGCTTTCGATGAGTTCCTTTTTAAGTTCATCGGTACTCCTTTTTATTTAATAGCCCTTTTATATTGATGAGACATCGATGGGTCTCATCGATACCAATTGAATTTGAATCTTTCAATAGGATGCCATCACATTTGTTTGACAACTTATAGGATACTTTGTTTTGGTAGGAAAATTATGGTTTTTTCTTAAAAATGGAGGATTTTATGATTTAATTTCACAAATCAAGAAATTTTATTTAATTCAGATTTGGTGCTCAACACATATCTCCATGTTGCATTGTCTAATCTAAAACTTATTGTCATGTGCCACTGTATTTAGAACCTGATTTCTATCACAATCCTTATTCTTCACTCCTCATTACTGGTCTGCAACATTGTATCACCATTGTACTGAGCCTCTATGCATGCCTTATGACTACTACATCTTTGAATTCCTTTGAGTTCTTTTTTTTCTTTGATAGACTTGATCTTCTTATCTCTCTATGACTCTACTTTGTCTTTGATTTTCTTTGCGACAAGTCTTTTATGGACTACAATTGGCATTGATGGAATCTCCTTGTGTTTCCCTTGAGTTTGGAACCTTGAAATGGAGTGTACACCTTATGATGACACTGTCTACTTTGTGTTTTATAATATTCTCATGTTTCCAACTCAGATGATTATCTTTTATGACTAGAAATATCTTTGTAAGTGCTTTCTTTGTTAATCATTATCTCCTTGAGTTGTGTATGCCTAAGACTTAAATATTGTTCTTGATAGTCTTGTTGCTCACTATTTTGTAGAGTTTTCCTTAGGCATGTGCACTATCACATGTGCCCTTTAAACAAGGTCTAGGACTATACCTAACCCTACATTGTTATCCATGACTGCATACTAAGTTCTAGGTCTCTATCTTTATAATATCCTCCTTTGATAGTATTTTTAAACAACAATATGACTATCTATATGAATATTTATGAATGCTTTATATACTGGCTGCAAGACATTTTTGAAATTTACTATTATGATTCCTTATGATAAGTCTTCTCATGCATTCTTGCAGCTATTTCATCAGTATCTTCTTGATAATGAAGTACCTATTGCGCTTAATCCTTTGTAAGCTCACTGATATTAATGTTGTTGATATTAATCCTTTGTAATCGGCAAAAGTCAACCTGGTGGTAACACCGACAAGTAGAAGAATGTGATCGGGATATCATACACCATTTAAGTCCATCGACAGAATACACAATAGAGACAATGGAGAAATCTTGTCTTGTCGATAGCCGATGAGGATATCGATAAGAATTATCTCGATGGACATTGGCAAAAAGTAAAATGCATCGACAAAGGTTACGACAATAAAGGGTCATCAGTGTAGACAAAAGCAGTCAGGATTTTTTTTTTTTAAATGTTGGGGAAGGTCAGAATTTCAATGAACACCACAAGACAACTAACAATGTTGCTATACCTGTGATGACAAAAACTTCGCAGGATGCAGCCTCATCTGTCGTTGTAATCGTTGAAATTCTGACATCTCCTTGAAGATGGTCCATCAGAAGAACACACACTAGCGGCAATGGAGAAATCATGTCGTGTCGATAGCCTCATCAACTATCGATAAGACTTATCCCAATGGACACTAACAAAATTAAAATGCATCAGCAAAGGTTACGACGATAAAGGATGCAACGAGGTCGGAATTTTGATGTCTCCTCATCAAAAAAACATGTCATGGGTGCATATAAATCTTCAACATGGTGTCGTCAGAATGTCGATGTGAATCCCATCATCAGAATCACCGACAAAAAAATAGTGACGAGGATTTTCTCCCCGAATACGTCTGAATTTTGATGTTTAGTTGTCTGAGTTCCGATGAACGGTCATCAAAAAACTGCTCCAAATATACCAGTGCCAAAATGTCGTATGTAAAATTAATCATTATTCAATTAGAATCAAAGGGAAATCATGAATCCCTAACTAATCAAAGAATCCTAAATAAACCAATGAAATAATGCAAAGAAAAGCAATAGGAATATAAAATATTCAATTAAGACTCCCTATTCCATGACTGCATATAGCTTCCATTGTTCTTCTCTTCTTCGTGGTATGATGGCTCTCAGATTTTGCGCTAGCAACTTGCAAATGACACAAAGATTCAAAGTTCATGATTGTTGAAAATGGAGATTGAATGCTCAATTTATATATTATTGGGTGAGATTGATTGAGAGGTGGAACAAATTGATCAAGAGGTGGAACTCAGGTGAACTCACATGCTGATTGATTGTTGAACTGCTGATTTGGAGGTGGAATAGAATAGATTGAATTGATAATTTGAGTTCACTTATTGAGAAAAAAAATAATCGAAAGATAGAAAAAGAATGATTGGAGGATAATTAAGAAATGATGCAATTAATCAATTAATTGAAAAGACCAATTAAAATAGATTGAATAGTTAACTGATTCAAATCTTTTTGGAAAAAAGAAAAATGGAAGATAGAAATAGGAATTGAAAAGATAATGATTTAATTAATTAATTAATTGAATTAATTAATTTAGCATGCTCTTTCACTTTGACTTTGACTTTGATTTTCAATTTGATCTTTCCACGAGATTTAATTCAAATATTGAATTTATTTTAAATTCAATTTGTTATTTGAATATATTTAGAACTTGACTTTGGTATCCAATTTGATTTTTGAAATCATGCACATGTATTTGAAATTAGAAGAAATTAATTAGCTAATTAAATAATTTATAGGAACTATTTAATTATTTAGAAATTGAATTCAATTAAATAATAAAAATTATTTAAATTAAAGGATTAAAATCATAATTAATTAAATAATAAATATTTAATTAATATTTAGAAGAGGGTCTAGATCATGGTTCAATCCTTTCTATTTTGGCACTGGAGGATCTGGAATTTGGTACAAAGTTTGAGAATCCCTTTCAAATGATAGGGACACACATATATGATAATTCCATAGAATGCAATGAAATGGAATATGTTACTGCCAAGGCAATTAATAGGTTGCCCTTAAGAGAAAAGGAGATCAACATAGATTTTGATTCAGATGCCTCAAAGAATACGTTTATTAACAATCACAACTAATAGGAAAAGGGCTCTCTGCAACACAAGAAGGAAGATTTTGATTTCTAACAAACCTTGTCAATCAAACAAACTCCTTCCACACCTTTTGCAGACAAGAAGACTCCCAAGCTGAGAGTTAGAAAACCCAAGAGCACTAAAATCAAAGAGGATATTGAGTCAAGTATGCAGTCCACACTTGACGGAAAGTTTTCATCCACAAAGAGAACGGCGAGGAGGACCAAGGGTTCTCCTTGTCCGGAATGAGGATAATCTCATGGAATGTCAGAGGTATTAATGCCTTTGACAAGAGACATATGATCAAGCAACAAATTGATTCTTCTCAAGCAGATGTTATATTAATCCAAAAGTCAAAACTTTCCAATGACAATTATCAAAACATAGTAGGGAAATGGGTTGGTTGGCTGTCAGTACAAGCGCAAGTAGTAGGTGCATTTTGGGGTCTCATTACATTATGGAATCCCAAAACTAAAACATTACAGCTGGTCAAGCAAGATGTGCAGTGGCAATTGTTAAAAATTCAAAATTTTAATCTTGCATTCTATTTAATTAATGTTTATGGGCCAACCTCTACATCGGATAAAAAAAGGACACTGACTGCTTTAACTGTTGTCATACAATAGTATGTAGATCTCAACATTGTCTTAGGTGGTGACTTTAATGTGATAACATCACATGCTGAAAAAAAAGGGGGAATACTTCCATCTATTAAGAATATGGAGGATATCTCTATCAGCATTTGCATGAAGATTGCATTAATGAAATGTTATGTTGTCATTGATGTCAATTAACTGATAATGATGTTGTTATAATATTGTTTTGTAACTGGTAGGAAGAGCTAGTGAAGGGAACAGCAACCGGTAGGTGAGTTTGTGGAGGAAATTGGTATTGTTAAGAAGAAGTGAGATCAATTGGTAAACCCTACCTTTTGATATGATAAACCCTAACCGATGAAGTTTTTTGTATTGGTTTATGATCTGATGATGGTAGGTAATGATTATGACATGTATGCATGTTGTATGAGAAGAGTTTCAAATGGTTTTTGGCGCATTGAGATAGCGGTTTTTATATTGGGAATGAGCAAGTTCATTGCATGTAATGCAAACCGCATGATGAGTTACAGAGTTCGATGAAGTGGTGATCAAGGAACGGTTGAGGCTATCTTGAATAATGTGCAAAGATTGTTATGTAATCCAACGGTCATACTTGAACCGAATTGTTTGTAATCTCTATGAGAGAATTAGGTTTGTATTGTGTTGCCGACCTATTGATTTGTTTATAAGGTCGATGAGTTGTTTTATTGAAGTGTTGGAAAATTTCTAGTTGAGTGTGGTTGTTGAACTGGATGATGTATCTATAGTTTGTGTAAAGACAGATAGGAGCATGAAAAGGATCTAAACAAGAAAGTGTAGTTCTATTCAAACAGATCAGCAAATCCCTGTTGTTTTCTAACAATTACAGCAGTTAAAATCCCCTAACCGGATAAGCTCTAACAAGCTTAGTGTTATTCAAATCCTCGAACCAGGTGGTCCATTAGCTTGGATTTTAAATTCTCTACCAAGGTTACTCCTCATAGGGTATTGCTTCTAATAGGGCATTATACTCAATCCCTTAATCGAGTGGTCCCTACCAAGATTTGTTCTTAACAGGAATTTTTGTAAAGCTTTAATAGGCTTGGCTCCTAATAGGGCAAACTTCAAAAGATTTCACAATACTTGTGGGTATTCATCCCCACCATGGTTTTTCCCATTTGGGTTTCCATGTCAAAAATATTATGTCAAGTGGTGAATGTTTTTGTGGTTATGTTTACTATGGTTGAATTTCTTAACTCTTAAATCCACTTTGATAAGTTATGTTAATCAACAACAATCTGAAATGAGGTTTTACTTATGCCAGTAAAGTATTTGGATGTTTGTGAGTTTCAAGTTGTTTTACTATTAATCTGTTATAATAGTCAACCGGTTTAACTTGGTAGTGATATTGCATTTGTAGTTCAGTAGTTTAACTTGTGACTTTAAATTTTTCTTTGAGGTTGATTTTGAGATTGGTGAAAATTTATATCAGTTTTTCTATCTACTGATTCACCCCCCCTCTTAGTAGTTGACCAGATCCTTATTATTTCATCATATCATTAATTGGTATCAGAGCTTCTCAGGTCCTCTAAGGTCTAAGCCTAATAGCTTGAGGTAAAGATCTTGTAGAACATGATTAAGAAGGAAGGTCCAAAGTTTAATAGAGAGAACTACAGAATATGGAGTGATAGAATAAAAATTTATATCAAGAGTCTAGGAAGTCAATACTGGGAACATGTTGGTACTCAATATGTTGCACCAAGTGGGATTATGACTGATGATCAGAAGAAAGAGTAACAAGAAAACAATCAAGCACTAGAGGCTATTATCAATTCTTTGTCTGATGCAAAATATGTAGATGTCCATGGTCTGGAGACTGCTTATGAGGTATGGAAGAAACTTGAAGAAATTTATAACGGTGATGAACATGTGAAGATTTTCAAAGAAGAGAGTATATTTCAAGATCACCTAATGTTAGTTATTTCAAGATATTTGGTAGTATATGTTTTATTAAGAGAGGTGACTATGTTAGCAAATTTGAGGCTAAAAGTGATGAAGGTATATTTCTTGGTTACTCCACCAAGAGTAAGGCCTACAAATGTTACAACAACCGGACACAGAGAATCATTGAGAGTACTGATGTTCGAGTGGATGAGCATATTGAAGTCTCAGGGGAAACCAATGTGGAGAAAAAGGATGAAGATTCTTGCATTCTATTTTTGGAACCAGAACTGGTGAAACCTAAAATTGGTAAAGAGAATGTCGTTGTACCAGTTCAACCGGAATAGGTAGATTCAAAAGAAGATGATGATAATGAAGTAGAAGAACCTGAAGATAATGATCATGTTATTTCGAGGTATGTGAGACTCAATCACAATCCTAACAAGATTATTGGAGATTAGGATGCTGGAGTGTTAACTAGAAGAAGAATTAGAGAGAATTCTTGCATGATCTCCACTATTGAGCCTAGAACTGCCAAGGAAACATTTGGATATGATCATTGGAATAAAGCTATGGAGGAGGAACTTGATCAAATTCAGAAGAACAACACATGGACCCTAGTACCCAGATTGGTGAATAAAAATGTGATAGGTACTAAGTGGGTATTCAGGAACAAACTAAATGAAGATGATACAATAGTCCGAAACAAAGCTAGATTGGTTTGCAAGGGTTATGCACAGGAATAAGGAGAAGATTATGGTGAGACTTTTGCACCAGTTGCTAGACTGGCAGGTGTCAGAATTTTACTTGCATTTGTAGCACATAAGGGATTCAAAGTATATCAAATGGATGTGAAGTCAACATTTTTGAATGGAATACTGGAAGAAGTATACATTGAGCAGCCAGATGGTTATTCTTTGACTGATAAAAAAGACATGGTATGCAAATTGCACAAGGCACTATATGGGTTAAAGCAAGCACCGAGAGCATGGTATGAAAGCCTTCATTCACACTTGATGAAGATAGGTTTTCAGAGAACCAATGAAGACAACAACATATATCTAAAATCTGAAGGAGATAAGATACTGGTTAGTGAAGTGTTTGGAGATGATATCATATTTAGAGGTAATGATGACATGAGCAATGAGTTTGCAAATGAAATGAAAATTTAGTTTGAAATGTCTCTAGTAGGAGAGATAAAAAAATTCATAGGCTTGCAAATTCAACAAATGAAGAGTGTTATTTTTATCACACATTCTAAGTATGTGAAAGAGGTATTAAAGACATTTGGTATAAGTGATTGTAAACCAGTTGGGACACCAATGATTATAGGTTGTAAATTGTCTAAGGAAGATGAAGGCACATTTGTTGATGAATATGAGTACAGGTCAATGATTGGGAAATTGCACTATGTTGTTCACATCAGACCAGATATAGCTCATGCAGATGGTCTAGTTGCCATATTTCAAAAGAATCCAAAGGAAACACATTTGATAGCAACCAAGAGGATATTCAGATATTTGAAAGGCACTATTGACTATGGATTATGGTATCCATATGCAGGTAACTTTGAGTTGAAGGTGTATACAAATGCAGACTAGGTAGGTAATGTTGATGATAGGAAAAGCACAACCTAGGCAGGTAATGTTGATGATAGGAAAAGCACAACTAGTGGAGCATTATTTCTTGGAGGAAGACTTGTTTCATGGAGTAGCAAGAAGAAAAGTTGTATATCAGAGTCTGCTGCTAAAGCTGAGTATGTTGTAGCTTATATGAATTGTACCTAGGCTATCTGGATGAGGCACATTTTGGAAGGTTCCAAGATGAATTTTACAGAACCTATAAAGATCTTATGTGACAATACCAGTGCCATCAATATTTCCAAGAACCCTATTTTCCATGCATGAACCAAGCATATTGAATTGAAGTATCATTTCTTGAGGGAAAAAGTGCAGAGTAAAGATGTGATATTGGAGCATGTTTCTACCAAGGACCAGCTTGCAGATATCTTTACTAAACCTCTACCTAACACTACTTTGAGTATCTTAGAAGTCAGCTAGATGTTGTACCCCTTAATGAGGTCAATTGAGCATGATGTAGAGTACATCAATCCCGAAGCTACTTGCAGAATTTTACAACAGGATTGGTGTAGAATGGAGTTATTCCACAGGGGGAGCATCAAGTTGCAGATTGTTGATGCTGAATAGTGAAGTTTGACATTGCATGTTTTACTTTCACTTTGGCATTGTTTTCAAAGGGGGAGAAGAACTATATGATTAGGGGGAGAAGAATTGTATGATTGACAGAGAGAAGATCTATAGCCAGTTACCAGCTGAAGACAAGGAGATTACATGGTAAAATGTAAACCGGGATTCCTATTCACAATCATAGCAATCAATGGTATTGATATTTGTATTGCCATCAATACCAAAGAGGGAGATTGTTGGCATTTGCATGAAGATTGCATTAATGAAATGTTATGTTTTCATTGATGTCAATTAACCGGTAATGATGTTGTTATAATGTTGTTTTGTAACTAGTAGGAAGAGCTAGTGAAGGGAACTACAACAGGTAGGTGAGTTTGTGGAGGAAACCGGTATTGCTAAGAAGAAGTGAGATCAATCAGTAAACCCTACCTGTTGATATGATAAACCCTAACCGATGAAGTTTGTTGTATTGGTTTATGATTTGATGATGAGCGGTAATGATTATGACACGTATGTATGTTGTATGAGAAGAGTTTCAAATGGTTTTTGATGCTTTGAGATAACGGTTTTTATCTTGGGAATGAGAAAGTTCATTGCATGTAATGCAAACCGCATGATGAGTTACAGTTCGATGAAGTGGTGATCAAGGACTGGTCGAGGCTATCTTGAATGATGTGCAAAGATTATTATGTAATCCAATGGTTATACTTGAAATGACTTGTTTGTAATCTCTATGAGAGAATTAGGTTTGTATTGTGTTGCTAACCTATTGATTTGTTTATAAGGTCGATGAGTTGTTTTGTTGAAGTGTTGGCAAATTTCTTGTTGAGTTTGGTTCCCAAACTGGATGATGTATCTGTGGTTTGTGTAAAGGTAGATAGGAGCATGAAAAGGATCTGAACAAGCAAGTGTAGTGCTATTCAAATAGATCAACAAACCCCTGTTGTTTTCTAATAATTACAGTAGTTAAAATCCCCTAACCGGGTAAGCTCTAACAATATTAGTGTTATTCAAATCCTCTAACCAGGTGGTCCATTAGCTTGGATTTCAAATCCTCTACCAAGGTTACTCCTCACAGGGTTTGCTTCTAATAAGGCATTATAGTCAATCCCTTAATCGGGTGGTCCCTAACAGGATTTGTTCTTAACAAGACTTTTTGTAAAGCTTTAACATGCTTGGCTCCTAATAGGGCGAACTTCAAAAGAGTTAAGAATACTTGTGGGTATTCATCCCCACCGTGGTTTTTTCCATTTGGGTTTCTACGTCAAAAATATTATGTCAGGTGGTGAATGTTTTTGTGGTTATGTTTACTATGGTTGAATTGCTTAGCTACTAAGTCCACTTTGATAAGTTATGTTAACCAGCAACAATCTGAAATGAGGTTTTAATTATGTCAATAAAGTATTTGGATGTTTGTGAGTTTCAAGTTGTTTTACTGTTAATCTGTTATAACAATCAACTGGTTTAACTTGACAGTGATATTGCATTTGTAGTTCAGTAGTTTAACTTGTGAGTTTAGATTTTTCTTTGAGAGGTTGATTATGAGATTGGTGAAAGTTTATATCAGTTTTTCTATCTACTAATTCACACCCCACCCCTCAGTAGTTGACCGTATCCTTAATCTTTCATCATACCATCATTCTCAAGATTCATTAATGATAATGCATTACAAGATGTTGCCCCACAATATGGTTTGTATACGCAGACAAATAGAAGGGCTAATTTTCTTCAGATTATGAAAATATTGGATAGGTTTCTTGTGTCAAAATGTTGGAAGATTCAATATTTCACTCTTTAATTAGAAAGATTTCCATATACAGGTTCAGATCATTTTCCAATCTATCTTAACATTAGTAAATCATCAATGTTAACAAATCATAAACATAAGCCTTCCTTTAAATTTGAAAGGATGTGGTTTTGCCATCCTCACTTCCAACCACTATTAAAGCAATGGTGGTCCTCCTCTCCATACTGTGAAGGCACTAAGATGTTCCAATTCTTCAAAAAGATGCAGTTTGTCAAGACACAAATTAAAACATGGAAGACCCAAGTTTTCAAAAACATATTTGCTCAAAAAGGCATTGTGTAAAGGGAGCTTGTTGAGGTGAATGAGAAGATTATTAGACATGGGTTGGATCCAGAAACCTTTCAAAGGCAAAAGCAGTTAAAAGAGGATTGAGAAGAATTGTGTAAGAGGGAAGAAGAGTATTGGAAGCACACATCCCGAGAATTGTGGCTTAGAGAAGGAGATAAGAATACAAAATTCTTCCATATGTCAGCAAAATATAAGAGAGCAACAAGTACAATATTCACCATTCAAGACTCTAATACGGGAGCAGTAATCTCAAATGCTCAAGATATCCAAAATGAAGGGAGATTTTTCCAGAATCTTCTCGACCCCCCACCTTCCCCTCCCCCTCAAGTAGAGAAAGAATTTGTGGTATTAGATGCAATTCCTACCCTTATATCTCCATAGGATAATGAAGCATTGATGGCTCCATTCACCCTGTTGGAATTGCAAAAGGTTGTCTTCTCCCTCCCTTCAGATAAAGCCCTAGGACCTGATGGGTTTACTGCACTTTTTTTCCAGCAATGTTGGGACTTAATCTATTGTGACCTTTTGGTAGCCTTGGAAGAGTCAAGAAAAAGTGCCTCTATCTTTAAATTTTTTAATGCAACTAATATTGTCATTATTCCTAAAGTCGAGGAACATAAGACATTTACTGACTTAGGGCCAATTTCACTATGTAACACAATATACAAAAAATTTACAAAGGCGATTTATATGAGACTTCAACACATAATTAAACCAAAATTGTCTCCCCAAAACAAGGTGGATTTGTACCAGGGAGAGAGACTATGGAAGGAGCATTTGTTGCACATGAAGTTCTTCATTCCATTAATGAACATCAAACATCTGCCTTTGTAATCAAGTTGGACATGATGAAAGCTTATGATAAAGTTAAATGGTCTTTTCTTTTCAAAGTTCTCCAAAAGTTTGGATTTGCTGACAAGTGGTGCAAGTGGATTAAAGCATGCATTTCTGGTGCTTTTTTTGGTCATTATAAATGGGGTCCCAACCGGGTTTTTTCCATCTTCTCAAGGGGTAAGGCAAGGAGATTCATTGTCCCTAGCCTTATTCATCATCATGGCAGATAAGTTATGTTGGGCATGAACAGGGGCTTTGGAAAGAAACAACTATAACATGCACCTCCATATCAGTCACTCATTCCTTGTTTGCCGATGACACTCTCCTATTTGGTAAAGAAAATGTTCAAGAAGCTAAGAAAATTAAATCAACCCTAGACCTATATACTTCAGTTTCAGGTCAAAAGATTAATGCACAAAAGTCCAAGATCTTCTTATTTAATGTTAATGCTATGATATCAAAGAGGATTGTCAAGATTCTGGGATTCTCATTGGAAGGACTTCCTTCTACTTATCTCGACATTCCCCTCTTTGTGGGCTCTAATAAGGCTAATTATTGGAAAAATATCATTGACAAAATTATAAGTAGGGTTTCAACATGGAAAGCTAGGTGGTTGTCTCTTTCAGGAAGGATATTGCTTATTAAAACTGTTCTTACTGCCATTCCTAATTACTACATTTCACTGTTGAAAGCCCGCTCTTCTATTGTCCAACAAATTGAGAAATTAATCAGAGAATTCCTATGGAAAGGAAACATGAATAATAAAAAAAATATTCCTTTGATCTCCTTAAAAATCATGTCCCTTACCAAATATGTGGGTGGGATAGGAATGCATGATTTATCAATAAGAAACAAAGCATTTGGGGGAAAACTCATTTGGCAAATGTATAGTCAGCCTAAAAAAAAGTGGTGCAAAATTATTCAAGAAAAGTATATTGATTCGCCTGACCCTCTTAAGTTTATTAAAATCTTGGATCCAACCAAGGGTTCAACAATATGGAATTTCATGATCTCATCTAGAGAGGTCATATCTAATTATGTCTCCTAGGAAGTGCATAATGGGGAGTGCATTCATTTCTAGGATGACTCCTGGAATGGCCTCCCACCCTTAAGCCAAAATGAGGATCTAAAAGAGGTAATGTAATTGACAATTAGCTGTTGGGGCCCTAAACTCATTAACTATGTTAGTGCAGTAGAAATTTTCTCGGGAAAGGTCATCTGGAAAGAAGTATCAGACTTTCCTATAGCTGCAAATCTCAAATCTATGTTCCATGATACACTTTTGAACAAGGTAGTCTATTTATCAAAGGAAAAGGACAAGTTAATATGGGATCCTTCAAAGAATGGCTCATACACAATCAAGACGAGATATAGAGCAATTCAACAAATTCAAAACCAAAATCTCAAACACATAGCATTCTTTTTTTGCTAGAATAGTGTTGTCTTACCTAAGGCAGATTTTTTTGCATGGCTGGCATTGCATAGCAAGATATTGACTAGTGATAAATTTGGACAAACTGTGAATTTCCCAATCTTTCTGATGTGTATTATGCAATGAAGAAATTGAGGCAATTCACCATTTGCTTTCCAACTGCTCTTTTGCTCAGTAGTGTTGGATCTTCATCCTGAACAAGCTCAATCTTTCAATGTCTCTGCCATTTACACTTTGAGATTTGTTTCAGTCTTGGCCAACTCTTTTTCCTACTTCAATGTTTGCATGTATATGGAGATGTCCCCCTGCAATAATAATTTAATCTATCTAGTGGGAAAGAAATAAATGAATTTTTAGACACAATACCTCCTTGCTTCATGAAGTTTTGGATGGAATAGAGAAGTCTATATCAGAAGTAGCCAATGCCTTCATCCACAAAAACATTAAGAGTAATATCCCCCTCTCTTCTTGGGATGGACCAATGATTAAGAATTGGCATCGATTGGTTGCTCCATCTCCCCCTTCTTGTAATAATTATAGTCATCAATCTATTAATAGAGAAAATGTCAAATGGCAGCCACCACCCATTGGTTATATGAAGATAAATTTTGATGGTTCCTCGAGAGGTAACCCGGTTAAGTCGGGTATTGTTGTTTGCATTAGGGATCATTCAGGAAAGTTGATAGCTTTTAAAACCTCTTTTATTCCCCCTGGCACAAACAATTTTGCAAAAGAATATGCTCTATCGACTCGCTTATCATTAGCCAAAAAATTGGGCCTCTCAAAAATTCATATCGAAGGAGACTCAAGTGTCATTATTAATGCCTGCATCACGAAAACATTGTCAAATTGGAAAATAGAATACATTTTAAAACAAATATGATCCCTCATTGATACATTTCATGATCACTTAATTTGTCATACTTTGAGAGAGGGAAATAAAGCAACAAATTTTTTAGAAAACTTGGGATGTGATAACATTAATTTAAACTCATCCAGATTGGGGCTCAGTTTGGGAGACTTTCCTCACCTAGCAGAGATAATCATTAATGAACAAACCTAAGGTTGCACATATACACATCAATATTTAATGATCACTCAGTTATTTTTTGCATGGGAAAGGCATGGTAGTAGTAGTATAAGGCCAAAAGTATATATTATCATTCACTCAAATGGGCTGCTAATCATGACAATTAAAGGATTTTTTTCCCATTTTCTCTAATTATTAACTGCATTCATTTTACTCTGTACTTCACATGTGTAAATTGTCATGTGTTGCAAGCTAAGCATGTGCTACATGACTTCTAGTGGTGTGTTTCTCCTTTTAAATTTTGATTATTGTGCTCAAGAACTTTTTGTAGTGCACTCGTTGAGCTCAGTTTCGTCTTCCTCTGGCTCTGGTGACCTGTATTTTTAGTGAATTCCTTTCAACTATGGAATGTCGACCTAGAAATTATAGAGTTTTCTTGTAGGTTGAAGATTAGGAAACACCTTTTCATGACCATATTTTTGAATCTTAGCTCAGTCAAGGTTTTAACATTCAGTGTCAACATTGTAGAAGATGTGTGAATAAAATTATTGGTGAGGAACTGTTGTACCCACAGGAGAAAAGAATCATATTTCCATCGCAGCTAGTTTCCATATTCATGTCTAACGCCTTGGACTTACTTCAATCTTGGAGCAGTTTACAAAGTATTTCAAGTAAGGCCATTAAACCTAAGTTCACACTGGGTAATAAACTAATTTTTGCGGTTCAAAAATGTTATCTTTGGAATGGTAAAGCAAATATTGGTGGTCTCTTCCTGAGACATTACTTGTAGATTCAAGATGACTTTATCATCATTTATGATAGTATTAAGCGCTCATTGGACTTACTTTTAGTTTGGTCATTTCAACAAGCAGTTCGAAATATAGGCAGAGCTCTTGATTCTGAGATAAGAAGCAGGATTGTGATCATCGGGCATGACCACAATGTCCCTAGCCCATCGACAATTTCAGGTCTAGATGTTCACACTTTGTTGCAAAGTAGCACCATTGAACTAGGTTTACCCGAAAGGCAATCTTTGTCTCAATTCACTCCGACTTCATCACAGTTGAATTTGGAAATCCCTATTTTCCACTTTCAGAACCTGAGCTTGAATGAAGCTAGTGAAGAATCATGTGTACAACCTATGGAAGAATAGTTTCCCTAGTCTCCAAATTTTGCTTCCGATTTTACAATTTTGATAATGGCACTCCTTGGCATTGACAGATGATGATAGTCAGTGAAGATTTAGATGGTTAGGCAAGCAATATCACTTGAGTTTGTGTAGATTTCCCTCAGTTTTTCTTAAGATATTATGGCCCTTAATACATAGTTCTCTTCAAAGGTCATCTCCTTCCCAATCATCTTTGTGCTGCGAATCCTTCCTTCTGACTGGGTCCTCTTTGGAAGAGTAAGGGGCAATTTTTCAGTCTATTAAGTGCCCTATTTTTTATGTTGCTGACATAGCCCAACCAATATAGCCCAACCAGTGTTGCCCAACCAGTATAGCCTAACCAGTTTAGCCCAACCAGTGTTGAAACCATTGCCACCATTTCCTTAGAGGTTGGTGAATAGAGCCCCACCTTGAAACAAATTTTGATTTCTTGGATCAACTAAAGCATCTGTGTGTCAAAATACCTTTATTCCAAGCTATCAAAGATGTACCTATTTATAGTAAAGAAATAAGAGATATATATCTCAAGAAGCCAAGCAGGAAAAAGAAATATCCAACAACAATTCATGTAATGGGGTAGTTAGCATATATAATGTTAGGAAAAGTAGTTGTGCCTAAATATTTTGACCCTGGTAGTCTATTAGTTGTAGTGACTATTAATGGTAAGGTTGAACAAAATGCACTTATTGAACTAGGAGCTACTATCAATGTGATAACTAAGGATATAATGCAACACCTTGGTCTTACCGATATGAGACCTACACCTACTATCCTCTAGTTAGCTGATAGCTCTACCGTCAAACTAGATGGCATTATGGAAGACATTGTTGTTACTTTGGAATCTTGGGAATACCCTACTGACTTCATGATTTTATCCCCTAAAGCCACTTTAGGTGGATATCTAATAATTTTGGGGAGGACATGGTTGGCCACAATTGATGACTATATAGGTTGTGGATAAGGGGATATGACTATTTCCAATGGGGATAGTAGCAAGAAACTCATACTTTATCCTCCAACTCAACCACATGAAGAAACCAATAATCCTATTTGGCCTGACTTAAGTGAAGAATAGGAAGAAGAGGTGAATTCCTTGGCAACACTAATGATGATTGATAGAAGTCCCTTTATGCAAATCCAAGGTGATGATCAGGTGTTGTCTCAATTTTTGCAAAATAACTATGAGATATAGGATATAACATAGATGTCCTTCTTGCCCATTGCAGATATTGTTGCCTAATTTTTTTATATGTACATATCCTAAAGCATCACATCTTCTGCATACATTGTTGTCTCATGACGTCAAAATGCCAAGTATTAATGAATCATCTATGATTGAATTGACAAAGTAGATAGAAGTTATTACAATCTAGGGTTGTTGTTGCACCAAAAGATTGACCTATCAATTACCGATACAACCAATAGACTTATAGAATCCATAGGAGGTTGTTAAACCATGTTGTGAATCCCCACGAGGGATGTTGGCCCACTACCAGTAATCCCCCTCCCAGCATCACTCACCACAGCCTACGTGGTTGGAATCTGTGACCAAGCTCTGATACCACTTGTTACAAGCTAGGGTTGTCGTTGCACAAAAAGATTGACCTGTCAATGCCTAATATAACCAATAGACTTGTAGAATCCACAAGAGGTTGTTAAACCATGTCACAAATCCCCATGACGGATGCTGGCCCACTGCCAACAGAAGTTTCACTGAGAAAACTAATGCGGAGCTTCAAAGGACCCAACTCAAACTTAAAAATACAAGACTATTTGATGATAAAGTTGACACAAATGGTGTCATAATATTCAATCAAGAGAAACACGACCCTTTGAGACTTTACAAACTGCCTAAATGCATTGACAAAGAAAAATCATTGCAAAACTACCACCTTGCTGCCATATTGATAGACCCTTACACAGTCACCCATAACTTTTGCAACTGAATAAATTTATTTTATCTCTCCAGTGAAATTATTTGTAATGTGGTTATACAAAACATATCCAAAAATACAAAAAATCCAACGGTGGAAATGTGAGATATGACCACCGTACTAGGACTGTATTTTCAGCAACAGTCTGCCCCTAAAATTTCAAACCTTTACTCCCACAATGCACATGCCATCTTGTGCATGGCCTCCTAAAACCAAATATTATGAAAATATAAAATATAATACACCATCATACCTATTTTTAGGGTTAGATCAATTTGGAAATAAAATATAAAACATTTTCATGCTCACTATTAACCCTAGGGCAGGGATATGACTGTTTTCATAGGAAATTAGACATCTTCACCCAAACAAAACCAAATCACTTCAAACAAAAGCCAAAATAAACTTAGTTCATTATAGAAAAATCTCCAAACATGAAGGAATGAAAAATAATTCATAAAATCACTCAAAACAATGGAAAATCAGATTGTTCTACGTGGAAACCTGGAAAATGCACATGAAAATTAGATTTTTATTGCTTCAAAACTCCAAACCCGAACAAAAAACCTTTACCAAAAACCCCAAAATGATTCAATTACATCCATTTATAAATCTAAAGGCCTTATAGGTGAAAATCCAACATAAAACCAACTTATAACTAACTTATGACAACTTTTTGCATTCTTGACAACTTTTTGACAACAAAAAGTTGCTCCAAAGTTGTCAAGTTTGACAACTATGTATGTCAACTTGCCAAACCTATATCTAAACCTTCTAAAACATTAAAATGGTCATTAGATGACCTTATAAACATATTTTATCCACCTAAACACACTTCTACCCCAAAAACCCAATTTTAGCCTTTTCTAGGCCTAATTGCTCAAAATGGCAATTTTACACTTTTTGACCATTGCATTGCATTTCACTACATTTTATGGCTCACATGGCCATGTTACATCATTTAAAGACCTTATAGGTCTTTTTTGTCTTTATTTTTCATCAAATCCTCCATAGGGCCTATCAGTGACCCTACTCCACCTTGTCTTCCTGGGTGCTCCTGCACCAAAAACATTTGAACATCAACATCAGTCCTTGGTTGCATTGTTGCAGTCACATAAAGATGCATTCGCTTGGAGTTACAGTGATACAAAGGGTCTAGATCCAAAAATCTGCACACATAGGATCTATATCATGGAGGATAGAAGACTAGTAAGACAATCACAAATAAGGGTTAACCCTACAGTAAGAGAGATAGTTAAAAAAAATTACCAAAATTATTAGATGCAGGTTTTATTTTGTTAGACTTGTGTGAATATTCTTGTCATTGATGTCAACCTAGCTATTCAATTTTCTCCACATAGTATATGCAGTTTTGTATTATCCGGGTTGGTTTGGATACTATATGTAGTCGGTATGTGCAGTTCTTTGTTATGGACATATGTTATGATGTAGTTACATAAGAGGTGATATGATGAGCTAATCTCTAGAAGATCTTCATTCAAGATTTTTGAATTCTCATTAGTCCTAATATCATTTATGAGTTCTGGTATTAGTTGTTTTGGTCATGACAGTAGTATCTCTTCGATTTTCATGTTATTGTATTCTTGGTATGTGTGAAGCCTATATCTTTGAAAGATTGGAGATTCTATTATTAATTTTGTAATAATGGGTCAGTATCTTTGGGTCCCGATGACCCTACCCCATTCTAGTAATGTTGGTATATGCATTAGCAAATGAATTATGAAAAATGAAGCATGTAGAGATCTTGCAGAGGCCAACGTGAGTGTCTTGTTTATGTTGGACAATGTGTTGGGCTCGGATGACACACATACATGCATATATGTAGTAGCATGTGTGTGGTAGAGAGAGTATGTTTGCCAATGAGATTGAGAAATTATATGAGCTGTGTTTGCAGAAGATAGTGTAATACCCTAAAAATGGTCATCTAAACCATGAGCCCCTAATCTCGACTACAACACCAAGGTCCTAACCAAAGGCAATTAAATCAATCTTGAGCACTTAATTAATTAATTCCTAAATCATCAATATTCCATGGCAAATTAATCACTTCAATTAAATATATCATCAAAATCTCTTTAATCAATTATCCCATTTATTTAATATCCTAGCATATTTAATTAATAAATCAATTTTCCATTAAATCATAAAAAGGGAATTATTTTGAAAAAGAAATCAATTTGTGATAATTACAAAAAGAATTTTCAAAAAAGGAGCAAAATTGAATAAAAGGGAATAAATCAAAGAAAGCTTGCTTTAAGAAAGGAAAATGGAATAAATCATTTTTTCTATTTTTATCTTAATTTTAGCTCAACCTTATTTCCTTCAACCTGAAGAAAGCAGCCAATCACATCAAATCACCTGGATTGTGCTTCCTCTTGGAGAATCTTGACCGCTCATCGACAATCAATCTTGATCGTTGTTTTCTCTCTAGATTTTCTATAAATTCAGGCTCTCATCTCTCAATCAAAAGAACCGTGGAGATTTATTGTTATTATGTTGTTTTTGCTCTAGAGTCATTGAGAATATTGTGCATTGAGATTATTGCATCTTATCTTTTGCATATTAGTTTAATCATGTTAGTTTGATTAGAATCATATGGCTTGATAATTATTGTTTGCATCCATCTAGCTTAATTTGCTGAATCTTGCATCCATTTAGCTTAATTTTGCATTCATATAGATTAAATCCTCCATCTTGGTGTAGTCTAGTCACTGGTATTGCTTAGGTAAATCTGAGAGCAAGTCTATACTTGCATCTTTTAGGAGGAAATAGGTCGATTTGTTATGGTTTTTACATTCATTATTTATATTTGTCTAACCATGCATGCAATGACTTATTGAAGTGTTTGTGTCTTATAGCTTACAGGATTACCACTTTTCACACACACATTTTTGGCGCCCAACCTGGGGCAGGAAACTCAATTTTTTGGGCCTCGCAGATCATCAAATTCTCATCTTTTGGATTCTGTTTGTACATTCTCAGCAAAAACTCGTACAAAATTATATTCATTATAATACAATATTCTATCTTCTATCGTACGGTCAGGTGAGAAAAATCGTACGAATTATTGTTTTCTCATTCGGTTAGGTGAGAAATTTTGTACGAATTTATGTAAGTTGTCGTGCAAATATTTATCTTTTTTCTTATGGTTTGGTGAGAGTTATCATATGGTCAGGTGAGAAAACTCGTACGATTTTTTGCTCTCTCCTGTGAAAAACAAAGAGGTTTTTTTTAGGGTTTTTCTGATTAGATTTTGTTGATACTTGTGATGGTGGGAAAATGATGAGTGATAGATCAAGAGGAAAACTAACCCTTTCCCTCAAAGAGAGATGAGAATTTCATTATTGATTATCCTTCAAGCACTTTTCACCATTACACTAGGGAATGAGGGGGTAATTCACTAGATCCAATCTCCACACAAAGATGATAGATTGAATTCTGAATGAATTAAGGACGTTATGATGATCCCCTTATTCCCTTTTTGTTTGATTTGGAAAGGAATTGAAATTGATTGAATTATGTAATGCAAAAGTAACAAATAATCGATTATCGTAGACACCTAAAATTGTCCAGTCTAATTAAATAAATATCTTTATTTATTTAATTATCTTAGCCTAATTCTTCTATTAATTGAATAAATCTTTATTTGTTTAATTAATTCATTTATCCTCTTCTAGCCTTATTTCTTATTTAAATTATTTATTTAAATTATCCTTTTTCTAAATTAAATAAATATCTTATTTATTTAATTGATCCCACTTCCTCTATTAATTAAATAAATATTTATTTATTTAATTAATTCATTAGCCTTTTCTACCTATGACACATGTCATTCATCTCTTAATTCCTACACTACCTACCCTTTCATTATTTTCTTATTTCCTCTACCTACCCTTTAATCATAGCCAACCATTTATCTTTTACACCTCTCAATCTTATCCCTCCATTTCATATAGTGTCTTCTATATAAGGAGATGCTTCCTTCATTATCAAGACCCTCGATGATTATTCAACTACTCTACACTTTCGAACTTTCATATGCGATCAAGCCTATTTGCAACCACATTTCCATTCTTTGTTGAGCTCTTGTGCATATAAAATCTGAGAGCAAATATATCAAGCAAGATCAATGGAGATAGGAAGAATGGAGATCCAAACCCTATTGGACATGTGATGGTGTAATCTTTGTGATTTCATTTGATTTGCATTGTCTTAATTAATCTTCATATGTTATGGTGGATCTTTGTTGTTGTTAGGCTAGGGTTTTGTGGTTGAATTCATTTAGTCTTTCAATATTGTTGTTATCCATTTTCACCGTATACAATTATAACTTGAGATCTGAATATGGGATGAAGTTGTGCACCTGGATTTGGTAGTAAAATTTTGAGATGAAGTTGCCTTACCAATTTGATGAAAGTTGTCCGGACTGTGGCGAGAATGTACACGGTCCTCCAAAAAATCCGCGAAACAAAAAAGGGTTTTTCTGCCTCTACAAGTGAAGCTCAAATTTGAAAGTACAATTATGCACCTACAATCTACACATAGAAAACAAAGGGTTCAAATGTGTTGGGATTGGGGGTTTGCCTTTACGTCGAACCCCAGTTTTGGAATTAACCAACTAATGAAAGAAAGTACTTGCAAGTAGATGTAAATGAAAGAATGAAATGTAAATCACCTCAAGGGAGGTAGTAGTAGAAATTTTGATAGAAATGTTTGCGTGGATTTGTATGTTGAAATCAATCTCCTCTTCAATGGTTGAATCCTTGACTTGAATGCAACACCTAGCCTTGAAGGGAGACTTGAGAATGCTCAATGCTAGAAAAGAATGCTTGAAGGCTTGATCTCTTGAACATATCCAACTTTAACCTATCCAACTTTTATTGAACGTAAACTTATGAAAATGAGAGGACAAATACCCCTTAAATACATGTTTGAGGGATTTGAATTTTGTCATGGGCTGACATCGGGGAGATTTCCCGCTCACTGCACAACCCACAATGTTGCACAAGAAAGGTCCTACCCCAAAATAGGGTAGGCATAGGGGCGCCATGCCCCTATCCTAGGATAACATGGGCACCATACCCCTATCCAAGAGGGGATAGGGGTTCCACGCCCCTATCCTACCCTAGTCTCTAGGGCAGAGTGTGGATAGAGTGATGCGGAGGCCAAGGATGAAACAATTTTCACAAGCCAAGCACTCTCTGGTCTCTGATCAGGCTATAGGATTTGAGTTCGCATGCGTGAGGACCCTAAAGTAGTCATTAATTGCTAGGGTCGCAATTTTATGACACTACAATACTAATGCTAACCCTGACCTATTTTCTGTCTATCTAAGAGATTTTCACAGCCTAACCAATTTATGCAAAACACTTGTCAAAGAATCTATCGCTCAAAATTATGTCTGTTAGAGAATCTACTACTCAAAAACAATATGACTACTGATTCATTGTTTTTGCAGGTTTCCTAAGGAGATTCAAGTAAACTTTGTGTATTCTTAGTTTTTTTCTAGGCATCTAAATTGCGATGTGGTAAATGAACAAATCTATTTTTCGTGTTTGAGAAAAGTCTAAAAGGTAGGACAGTATGCTCTTGTCTGTATAGACAATCAGAAATCTAGACCCTTGAAGCTTTTCTAGTTTGAGATTTGTGTACCTTTTAGAGGGCCTATCACATCAGGAAAAAGTAATCACCTTGTGAGAATGAACCAAGTGATTACAACAAGACCCAATCATTCTGACTCGCTATAATAAATAGGCCTCTTTAAGATTAAAGTCTCAGAGGACAAAGTTATTTGAGTTTTCTCTTTGAGATCTCTCATATGAGACATTTTTTAGGGCCTCATGGTCTCAATCATGCTTCTATGACTACATCTTGTTTTGGTACCTTATCGGGCTATAGGATTCAATCGTGCTTGTGCAACTTCAAGGGGTAATTTCGAGCATAAATCCTTACTAAGAACTCTAGGATAGAAGCTACCTGGTTCACCTTTGAAAGGCGGATAATCTGTGTGCAAGAGAGATAGTAACTCTCCCAAGATACTTGCCATATCATGCCCCCATTAGCATTTGGAGTCGACTAATACGATGTTGAGAATCCATTGCATGAGACTCAGTGGCTGTATTCTGATTAGCTATTGGGTGTGTACCTAAGTTTGCAAGCAAATGTTTTCTCTCTCAACCAGCTTCCTTAGGATTAGTGTGTTGTGATTGAATTCACTTTACATCTTGTGTATGCTATGTCTTTATCATTAAACTATCTCAAACTGAAACTGAAACCTTGAACAATCAACTAAAACTAGAAAAACAATTAAAATATAAAAACTCAGTGGTCAAAACCCTGTTCCTGTCAAAAACTTGTCCTCTATCTAGTCCTTTGTCGTACGAGTCAAGACCCCAATGTCCAGTTTGTCATACTATCTCTTGAGAATTGTCATCTAGTAACACCTAAACCATTGTACAAGTCTATCCATCATAGTGAGTGTATACCTGGTCTTTTTTTAATCCTGAGCATAGAAATCTTGATAGTGTACCCCTATCGTTGTGTTACATGATTATGTCGATTATATCCTAGCTGGCTCAATCAATCATTCATCAATCTGATCAATCTGACCTGCTTGGATCACATCTTATACAGGATAGATCATTCCTAAAACCAGACTTGGTCTCAATCCCTTCATTCAATCATAACCTTAAACAAACATCTAGCTTAAATTTGATCTTGACATCTATATCACTTCTAGCTCTCGGTCACATTAATTATAAATGCATATTCAAACCAGGAGCTTTTCTAAGAATTCTGACAAAATTAAGAGGTAGTCTTACTCATTGCAAACTAATCCATTCTTCCAAGAACAACCAATCTTTGACAAACCTTCGTCATCAAGCCAACCAATTTTTTATCAACCGTTATCTTTCAATATGTCTAGGAAAAACCAAGAAAAAGAGGCTTCTAAATGCAGTGTTCCAAATAATATTAGCACTCAAGTTACTAATAGTGACTCCTCATCTAGTGACTCTGAAACTTCTGAATTTGAAGAATATACTATAGTTAAATGTCAAAAGGACAAGGATTTCAGAAGAATGATGAAAATTATCATGGCCAGAGAAAAAGAAGAATATTTTCTAGGCTAAATAAGAAGCCAGACTTCCCACTGACTACAGCATTGAAAGCCTTATCACTAAAGAAGAATATGTTCCATTAAGGTTGGTAACCAAACAATTGCAAGAACTACAAACTGAGATCAAAGAAATGAAACACACGGATAAATCTTATGTGCAGTATTCCTTGGACACAATCTGCTTGTTTCCATTCGAAAACAATCTTCACATGCCTCCATTTCCTTCAAGAATGGAAATTCCTAAATTTGACAAATATGATGGCAACTCGGATCCTCAAGACCATGTTTGAGAATTTTGTGCTCTATGTATGGAATTTATGCATGAATGGACATATCTTATACGTCTCTTCCCAAGAAGTCTACGAGGACAAGCTATGGAATGGTTTTCAAAAGTGCCTACAGGAATTAAATCTTTCGAGGAGCTGGTTGAACTATTTCTCCAATATTACTCCTACAAAATCCATCATCCAGTCACCATGATTGATCTTTGTAATACAAAATAGAAAATAGGAGAACCTTTCCTCACTTTCCTTCAACATTGGAGAAAGTTGTTCTCTAGATATTCACAACCCATTCCTAATTATGAAAAGAAGGACATCTTTGTCAACAATCTGATTCCTGAGTTACAATATAATGTTCAAATGCAAGTACATCTTTCATTTAATAAGATGGTAGACAGTGCTCTCAAAATAGAAGATGTGCTTGTGACGAAAGGTGAAATCTCACTTTATAAGGAAATACAACATGGCTCTAGTTCTAAAGAGAAGAACAAATAATAGAAATATGCCAAAGATAATAATAGAAATGTTGTGAATGATGGAGTAGTTGATATTGTCAAACCAAAACCAAAACCAACAGTATTTAATCTGATTAGTAGAACACAGGCCCTGAAAGTTGATGAAAGTGTTGTGGAAAACCCTCCTAAGAAATCGAAAGAGTGGTTTAAAGATAAACCTTGGATTTCAAAGACTAAACGTGATTTCACTCCTTTAGGAGAATCCCATGAAACAACTCTTAAGACTCTATTGGCAAATGATCTGATCACATTACCTGACAACTCCAAACTATACGATCCTAAAGTCAAACCCAAATGGTAGAGAGAAAATGATTACTGTGAATATCACCAAAACAAGGGTCACACAACTAATAACTGCATGAAACTCAAACATGAGATTCAAGACCTTATCGATAGTGAAAAAATTGTTGTTGGGAATCATGCAACCAACTCTGATCACAAAGCTTTCAAAGATCCATTGCCTACTTATGAGCAGGGAGATTCCTCTAAATCCAAGGGAGGTGCCAAGATAAACTACACCTATACAAATGAAAATAACATCATCAACATGCTTGAAACTTATCAATCGGAGCATTCTAATGTAATCATAGTCAAAGAAGAGAAAAACAAACTGAGAGAAGTAAACATTGTGACTTGTGGTCAAAGAAAAGTTACTCTCAAAGGAGTTGGATCCTCATCTTTTGATCAGACATCATCATCAAATCCATCGACATCATCAAAATTGTCGACATGTTCAAATAAATAGACAACTACTATTACTACTAAGTCTTCTCCATCTAAATAGGTGGTTTCACCATCTTCTTTCGGCTACAACATTGTTGAACAGCTAAAAAAAACTACTACTCAAATCTCTATTCTTGAACTGCTTAAGATCTCTCCTGCTCATTGAGAGATTCTGGACAAAGATTTACTTGCTACCAATGTCCCTAAAGACTTAAATCTAGGTTGATTTCAATCTATGTTGGGTCATCTAGCTTCACCTCACTACCTGTCCTTCTCTCAAAAAGATGATAATTCCTTGAACCATCCAGATAATCAACCATTACATATTGAAGCCATGATCCATAAACACCTTGTCAAATGTGTTTTGATAGATGGAGGCGTTGGGATGAACATTTGTACTTACAATCTACTCATACAATTGGGATTTTTTGAGAATGATATAGATCCAAGAAAGAAGATAGCAATAACAATTAATGATGAAGAAGAGAGAACCTCTAAGGGTTTGGTGCTATTACCAATTAGGGTAGGACCCATGGAAAGAGATATTATCTATCAGGTGCTTGACCTTCCTCTATCTTACAAAATTTTGTTGGGAAGACCATGGATTCATAATATGCAAGCAGTTCCATCTACATACCATCAGTGGTTGAAGTTTTAATGGAGTTGAGGTTAGTGTTCCTGCTGATACTAGCTACCCTTGCAACACATTAAAACAATGTGCTAATACTCTTGTCCCTCATAACAGAGCAACCTCTATATCTAAGAGTTCAAAAGCTACGATGAAGGACTTAGAAAAGAAACTAAAAATCCTAGATGCCAACATGGGCGGATACAAGATAGAACTTGTACTTTCACTGATGAATCTTCCTCCATCACCTAGATAGTTTGGAAAACCATCTAAAGCTATGAACCCAAAAACATCACCTGCAAACATCATCTATGATAGTACTTTTGTGCAATCCTCTACTTCTCTTGCAAATGAAATAGAAGAGGTAGTTGTTCTATAATGGCTTTACAAAGGGGAAAATGATGATACAGAAGTGCAACGTTGTGAAATTCCCCCTGAACAATATGGTAAAGGCTATCAGACAATCCAATGTGTGGGGTATTCAGATACAGGTCCTCTAGGAAAACGACAAGAAGGAATTATAGAACCCATCAAGCTACAAACCAAGTCTACAAACAATAAAACCAGACTTGGATACCATCTAAATAAACCAACAAGGCAAAATCAACAATCTTATCGGCCACATCAAAACAAACAAAAAACTCAAGAAGAATATGAGAAATAAGGAGGAGAAGCTTATAACCAAGTTTCAGAGGTACCAGTAGGAAGAAGACCAGAAGAAGAAATTCTAGAGGAAATGAGAGAATGCGTGGAAAGAATCAAAGAAATGTTTGCACCAGTAAACATTCCTGTCACATGTACGGGAAGGATACCAAAATAAGATTTAGAAATAGAGTCAAATGAGTATGAATGGGGTCCAGAACCTCTATCAGATGCATCTACTAAGGAAAATATTGAATAATCCAATGCTATTATAGATGAAGCACAAGAAATAGGCCACATGAAGCTATAATAAGAACTAGAGGAAGTTAGGCTAAAAAGACAAGAAGCTTATGAGCAACAAATAAGAAAAGAGAAAGCATAGGAAAATCACTCACCTATTGTATCCATCTACAGAGTCAAAAAAATTAGGTATGGGAACAGAATTGAAGAACTAGAGGTTAGTCAAGCAGGACCGATCATCAGTCCAGAAGAAGCTGAATGAGAAAGAAGACAGAAACTGGCAGAGTCATCAAGGCTATGTGAACAGATATGTCAGCTACAGTTGATCAATGAATCAGAACAAGAAGGAACTTGCAACATAAAAGATGTCGATATTGATACCATACATGCTTTCACTGAGTCACTTGAAGACGAGTCAGATGCTTCATCTTCTAACTTTGATCAACATAAAATAAGATCCATCTATGACATTACCTATTCAACACCAAACTATGACTACTTTGTCATGAATTTTGAACCTCTGCCTGAAGAAGCTATTGTTGTTGAACCACAATACGTAGTCTAGTTTGAAGTAAGAGAAGGGTTTAGTGGTAGGTCTGCCAGGTTATATTCTCTAAACACTAACGTAGGCTTTGATAATCATGTTATGACTCTTCCCGGTCTCAAGACACTAACGCAAGGTAGTCTTCTAGAACTCAACTTGATGGTCCGAGGTTGTGATGACAATACTATTAATTCCTTTGAACCATCGAATCTTTATCCCTAGTATACCTTGAGCTTATTGAATGTACTCTACAAGACCAACCCATGGATATCCCTACTTTTTCCAATGACTATGCCTTATCATGTTACCTTAATGCAGTTGAACCCATGACCTCTTCAATCAATGAATAGAGTGTGAACATGACAGAAGAAGATATCAAGTATCTTAGTCTCAAATATCAAAAGAAGAAAAACAAGTGTTCTGATGGCGAAAACCACATTGTGGTGGTATCAGAACTGAAAAAAGTAAAAATAAAAGACATATCTGATGGTGAAAACCTCCTCGAGTCACCTGGAGGTGAGATGCTTCATATTCTACCTAATCACTTTCAAGAGAGATCATCAGTACTGATTGAACCTGGACAACCAGTGAACATTGGAACAAAGGAAATTCAATATATAATACATGTGGCTCAATCCCTATCAACAGAAGAATTAAAAGAGTTTACTGATTTCTTCATAGAGAAAAAGATCAACTTTGCATGGACATATTCTGATATGTCGGGTCTGGATCCTGACCTTATAATACATCATATTTATATTTCTCTTACAGTCAAACCTGTCAAAAAAAAACTCCAAAAAATGCATCTTCATGTTGCATTGCTTGTTAAATCTGAGCTAGAGAAATTACTCAAAGAAGGATTCATTCGAGCAATTGATTATGCTAAGTGGATATCCAACATTGTCCCTATTTCAAAACCTGATAAATCAATCTGCGTCTACACACACTTCAGAGACTTAAATAGGGCATGACCGAAAGATGATTTTCCATTGCCTAACATATTTGACATGAATATTGGCTATGAAATGTACTCTCTAATGGATGGCCTTTCCAGCTACAACCAAATCAAAATCACACCTGAAGATCAAGAGAAAACAACGTTCACATGTACCTGGGGAACTTTCTACTGAAATGTCATGCCCTTTGAATTAAAGAATGTAGGTGCTACCTATCAAAGAGCTATAACTATAATCTTTCATGATATGATGCACAAAAACTTGGAAGACTATGTCGATGATACCTTGGTCAAAACTATGAAAAGATTGACACATCTCTCAGAATTGGGTCTAATCTTAGATAGAATGGAAAAGTTTAAACTCAGACTAACCCTAAGAAATGTGCATTCAAGATTACATCTGGCAAACTACTAGGATACATTATTTCAGCAAAAGGGATTGATGTTGATCTAGAAAAAGTTAAAGCTATAATGAAAATGTAACCTCCAAAGAATTTAAGTCAAATGAAAACTCTACAAAGGTGGTTGCAATCAATAAGACGCTTCATTTCTTAGCTGGCAGATAAGGCTCATCCATTCATAAAAGAATTACGGAAAGGAGTTACATACAATTGGGATGAAGAATGTGAACAACACCTGAAACAAATCAAGGAATATCTTTCCAATCCACCCATTTTGATGCCACTGATTCAAGGCAAACCTTTGATTCTCTATATATCAGCTACTGACACATCACTAGGGGTACTTTTGGCTTAACATGATGAGAACAACAAGGAACAAGCTATATACTATATCAACAGAATGTTGGTTTCCTATGAGATGAATTACACTATCATTGAGAAAGCTTGTTTGGCAGTGGTCTTCACTTCATAGAAATTGAAACATTACATGCTAGCACATTCTATCAAATTGGTTGCTAAGATTGATCCTCTCAAATATCTTCTAAGCAAAACAACACTCATAGGGAGATTGGCTAGATGGGTTATGATACTCATAAAATTTGACATTAAGTATGTAGAACGCAAAGCTATAAAAGGACAAGGCATTGTGGATCAACTTGATGGCACTCCACTTGAAGATAATCAACCTCTGAACATGGAATTTCCAAATATATCCATAATGCATCTTACTCAGCAATCCTGGAAAATGTTCTTTGAGGGATATTTTACTCAATAAGGTTATGGTGTTGGGATCCTTTCTATCACTCCTCAAAGATACTCAATTCCAAAGGAATACAAGATCCTTTTTCCTTGTACCAACAATATTGTAGAATATGAATCCTTGGTGAATGGAATCAAACTAGCTATTGAATGGAAATTTGTTGAGCTATACATCTATGGTGACTCTCAGTTGATAATCAACCAAATCAACAATGTGTTTCAAACTCAAGATGAAAAACTGATGCCTTATAAAATAATGGTCAATGACTTTAAGAAATACTATGTCTTTGTTTCATTCAGCAAATTCCTAGAACAACAAACAGAGCAGCAGATGCTATGGCTACATTGGCATCTATACCACAACTACAAGAAACACAGTTCTGCTATGAGTTCCTGGGGGAAGAGCTTTGCTATCCTACTTATGATTCCCCTGATTCCCAGATGGTTTGTTCTATCATTGGGCATGACTCATCTTGCTATAACCATATCTACTCCTACTTATGTGATCAAATCATCCCTGATAACCTTACTCTCAATGAGAAAAGAAACCTGATCTGTAATGCTTCACGATATGTCATCATCGCTAACAATCTATATAGGTGATGTTTAGATGGTACTTTGCTTAGATGTCTAGAAATTGAAGTCTCAACATGCATTATCTGAAGTCTATGAATGTATTTGTGGATCTCACTCAAACGGTCTAACTCTAGCTCAAAAAATGCTAAGGGCTAGCTACTATTGGCCAGATATGGAAAAAGATGCTGTAAAATTTACTAAAACTTGTTAGAAATGCTAGCTGCATGGAAATCTCATACATGCTCCAACAAGGGAGAACATACCTCTTATCACACATTGTCCTTTACAACAATGGGCGTTTGACCTCATTGGCCAAATCTATCCTTCATCATCCAATGAATATAAGTTTATCATAAGTACAACCGAATACTTCACTAAGTGGGTTGAAGCAGTTCCGCTAATCAAAGCAACTAGCAAACAAGTGGCTATGTTCATTCTTAACTATATCATCTACAGGTATGGAATCCCCTCCTCAATTGTAATTGACTTTGGGGAGCAATTCAAGAACAATGATATAGATGAGCTCTGTGACAAGTTCAAAATCAAACAATTTTGGTCTTCCATATACTATCCTCAAGAAAATGGACAGGCTGAAGCATCTAACAAAAATTAGCTGACCATCTTGCACAGAATGATCAACAAATTTGGAAAGGATTGGCATTTACAGCTCAATCCAGCGCTATGGGCTTATAGAATGAGCATCAGAACACCTACTGGAGCTACACCTTTTTCTTTGGTGTATGGGGATGAAGCAGTCTTGCTAATTGAGGTTGACATTCCTTCTTTGAGAGTTTCTTTGCAAGATCTTATCAATGATGAAGATTGCAGAATATCTAGATTGCAAGAACTTGAGTTGCTAGATGAACGTCAACAAGTGGTGTTTGATCATCTGAGAGCTTACTAGAAGATAATTTCTAGAGGCTATTACAAGAAATTTTGACACAGAGAATTTTAGGTTGGTGACCTTGTTTTGAGAGGGAATCCTAAAAATCAAAAGCATTAGGAAGAAAAAGGGAAGTTTCAACCCAACTGGTTGGGTCCCTTCATTGTTACCACAGTCTTTGGCTCTGGCGCTTGCCAACTATCAACACCTGAGGGAGAACAACTTTGTGAACTGATCGACACCATCCACTTGAAGAGATTCTACACTTAGCATTCTCTGCTCCAACAATCTATACAACTAAAATGTCCTGAAAAAATCCTAAAAATCCTAAAAAGTCTTGAAAAATATTATAAAAAAAAAGAGAAAAGAAGAAAAAAAAAATCAAAATATGAAAAAAATCAAATGCCTTGGTAAAAACCTAGTAAACGGGCACCTTGGTAGTAAAAAAAGAGAAAATCTGCCAAGAAGATGAAAACTTGGCAAACAGGCACCTCTTGTACTGAAGTGCTCCATCTATCAATGCAAAAAACTGACATTTCCTGCTTTATTTTTTGTTTTCCAGCATCTTTTCTTTAGCTTGTATATATACTTCAGTCGCTTTTGTGACACCTTGGTTCTTCTTGGAACCCTCATGGCTTGAAACCGATCAATGTCTTAGTCTTAGGGAAATCGACTGATCAATCTAAATGTCCTAAGCAGTTTAACCAAGTCATCTTTATGTCAGTAG
This sequence comes from Cryptomeria japonica, assembly GCF_030272615.1. Classification (NCBI taxonomy): domain Eukaryota; kingdom Viridiplantae; phylum Streptophyta; class Pinopsida; order Cupressales; family Cupressaceae; genus Cryptomeria; species Cryptomeria japonica. The sequence goes on along the minus strand of NC_081415.1, from coordinate 348,573,973 downwards.
TACTGGATCTTCCAATCCGAGTCAGTTACCTATCTCCTAACGACTACAGGCTTTTGCCACTGACATCTCATCAAACACACAAAGCAAGAACAATGAAAACAATCACTAAAATTGTTTGAGCTATGATTGAAATTTTCTTTGTATGTTCTGTTTTAAATTGGTTTTTTCTTATTATTCCCTTTGAGTAACTTAAGGAAGTCTATCTTGACTAAGAGGAGCAAGGACTGGGGGTAATGCTTTTCTTTGTTTTCTGCTTGTAGGAATGATTTTGATGATCTGGAAACAACTCATAAACTCAGTGTCTATGATAAGTGCCTTCACATCAAGGTGAAATGTCCACACACCTTGACTCCGTTTATTTGTATGCTATAGGGAGGGAACTATTTCCTTGTCTATTTTGAGTAAACTTTCTTTATTATGCAATCTGAATTCATGCTTAAATTGTCCTAGGATATGAATGATCAAAGGGTCATTGAAAACAAGATAATCACTATTGCCTAGTAAACAAAAGGAACTCTTCTTTCTCTGGTGTGTTTGCACGTAAGCAACATTCAGGGCATCCTCACTCTTTATGCCTTGGTTCTTATGTTCGCTTGCTAAATCAAAAGGACACGACATTCAGGTCATCTTGGCTCTTTGTGCCTTGGTGCTTATGTATATCTTTGACATTTTTAAAATACTCAATGATGATAAAATAGCATAACAAATCCAGTGACTAAAGTCTTAGGCTGCATTCATACACCAAATTTGTACCCCTAGTTACATTGACCATCCTGAGTCCATTTTTAGGATCAAAATCGAAATCTGACATCATTTTTCTAGTCAAATTCTCACAACGTTGACCACTCGGCACATTCGTCTTCAAGTCAATCTTTGCAACACTCTGTGCTCAAATATTTTCCAGTCAACTCAGAAATCCTTCAATTTATCTCAAATCAATTCTTAAATCATTCTTCGTGCTCAACTTATCATCACTAAATCTTTTTATCACTCGAATTGTCTAAATCATTGTGGTATCTCATCATCTTTCGATTTCGCTCCCGAGGGGGCTACATCATCATTATCAGTGATTATATCATCAAAAGTCAAGCAATTTTTTTTTTTCAAATCTTCATCAAAAGATGAGAAACAAATATTTTCAACCAAATATTAATCGAACATCAATCAAATCTTATCAAATAAGACCTCGTTGCTAGGGGCATATCAGTTTCATCGCACCAAATCAAGCTGACATTGTCTTCATCTGAATCGGTTTCTTAACAGTAATCAGGTTTATCACACCTCATCGAGTTGGTTATTCATTTAAACCTAATCAAGGGTTTAAAGAGTCTTTTTGATAGTGATCACACACTCAATCCAAATAGTCATTCAGTTTCATTACATCAAATCAAGCTGGACATTTTGTTTCACAAATCGGTTCTCGTTCAATCAAGTTCAGAATCAGTATTATCTCTTCGCTCAATCGATTATAGTTCAATCAAGTTCTAGATAAGTACCCGCTTCTTGATCCATCAAGTTCAAGATTGGTATCTTCACTTTTCATCGGTCCTAGTTCAATCAAGTTTAGGATCGGTATCGCTTTGATCAATCTGTTCAGTTTCATCACTTTAAATCACGTTGAATATCTCGCTTTTCATCCATTCGTAATCCATCAAGTTCAGAACCAATATCTTTTCAACATCAATTATTCTTTGAATCAATGCATTGCTCGCACATCAATTCAAAGAGGGGCGAATGTAATACCCTAAAAATTGTCATCTAAACCATGAGCCCCTAATCTCGACTACATCACCAAGGTCCTAACCAAAGGCAATTAAATCAATCTTGAGAACTTAATTAATTAATTCCTAAATTGTCAATATTACATGGCAAATTAATCACTTCAATTAAATATATCATCAAGATCTCTTTAATCAATTATCCTATTTATTTAATTAAATATCCTAGCATATTTAATTAATAAATCAATTTTCCATTAAATCATAAAAAAAAATTATTTTGAAAAAGAAATCAATTTGAGATAATTTGAAAAAGAAATTTCAAAAAAGGAGCAAAGGGAATAAATCAAACAAAGCTTGCTTTAAGAAAGGAAAATAGAATAAATCATTTTTTTCTGATTTTATCTTAATTTTAGCTCAACCTTATTTTCTTCAACCTGAAGAAAGCATCCAATCACATCAAATCACCTAGATTGCACTTCCTCTTGGAGAATCTTGACCGCTCATCGACAATCAATCTCGACCGCTATTTTCTCTCTAGATTTTCTATAAATTTGGGCTCTCATCTCTCAATCAAAAGAGCACTAGAGATTTATTATTATTATGTTATTTTTTCTCTAGTCATTGAGAATATTGTGCATTGATATTATTGCATCTTAGCTTTTTACATATTATTTTAATCATGTTAGCTTGATTAGAATCATATAGCTTGATAATAATTGTGTTGGGACTCATAAAAATTTGAGGAATTTGAGAGGCCCAATTCAAAATTTTGCACCTGCACTTTCAAAGGACCACCTAATGAGCCAACCTGATAGGCCTATTTTGAAGAAGGGTAAAATGGAGCCAGTTGATTGTCAAGGGGTAAGGCTTGGGAAATGTGTCCTACACCTTTCATTTAGCCTATGCAGTGTTCTACAACTTTCAAATTTTAGTTTAGATCAGTTTATCAAGTACCCATTTCAAGGGGTGGACTGAAAGTTGTTTTATGCACAAATTCATATTTTATTAAGTGGCCCACTTTGAGGCCTTGCATTTTATGACCAGTTGATCATCATGTTTAAATTCAAATTGAATTGAATTTTATGCATATAGGTGAGTCCAAATGCCAAATTTCAAGTCCCTATCAATCCATTTGCTCAGTTTGCCAAGCTCAATCCATTTGCAGTTTGTATTGTTTGCATCAATCCATGTTTCAATAGCTCGTCAAAGCCTCACTTTGCACATGTGTAAAAGTTTCCCCAGTGAATGTCATGTCAGGATGTTTATTCTGGGCTATGATGGTATGAAAGAAAAGCTATGTTTCTAGTTTGAACCTCTCACCAGTCTGTTTGATCAATTTTCCAAGATGGTTTCTTGAGCCATTTTATTCAATTTTCTGCACTTTCATTGTTATATCTGTTAAAGTTATCATTTTCATGAGCTTATATCTTACACCCAGTTAGCCTTTTGGTTGAACTTAACATTTCATGGTCTTCTTTGTACCTCAAGGTATCTATGCCCCAGATTTGGGGATCCACAAAGATCATTTGATATTTTTAGTAAGGGCATTTTGTGGTTCCTGCACATTGATTTTATCAGGTTCAAATGCTAACAGAGCCATTTAATCAACTTCAACAATTAATATCTCATTTCCTGGGATGTGTCGTGAGGAGTGGTTTTGCACAGTGAATTCCAGTATATCAGACAGGATGTCTTCCAGTGGGCGAGGTATAGAAAGGTGTTTTGATTAGTTTTTGAAATGCATCTTTGGGTTTAAATGCGAAAATGTGGCACAGTTGCTAGTGAGTTGCAAAACTCAGTTTAATGATCAGAAAATGTTGCAAATCAACTCCATAGGTATGTTCAAGGTGCCTGAGTCATTTCGAGGGTCAGTTGAATGAAAATAAATAAAAAATTAATCGGGCCCACTTTGGGGCCCGATCTGGCTCATGCCCTTGCAGTATTAATTTTATTGGCGACTTGGTTCACTGAGAGAATATCATAATATTTAAATTTGGATTGTGATCATGAGACATGTGATAAGAGTGATGATGATGAAGGCCAATTTGAGCATGAAAGTAGACATAGGCTACTTGGGAGGGACAAAGATTCACCACTTCTCCTATACACTTATCAAATCACAGAAGCTAATTTGCAACAAGTAATAGAGTTGATGGGGAAAGAGGATGCAATAAAAGTCACAAATGATATTGGAGCAGCTGATGTAGTGCTTGGTTTATATTCTAAGCTTAAGCAGAATTCATGGATTCGGGGAGTGGCTACATATCCGGGACTACTCATATTTGTGATAAAGACCAACGCAATGGCAAAGATTGTTAGGGCTATGCATACTATTCTTGGAATGAAGACTCTAGGCACTAGTTCTCCTTGGCCCTTCAAGCAATTCCAAAATGATATTGAATTTTCAGATGGAGCAGGCTTTGTAAACTTTAAAAAAATGCACATTGGCAGCATATGCAATGGTGTTAAAGACCAAAGTCTGCAATCCTTGTTAGCATCCTCCCCTGCGTGCCAGACAAGAGGTGGATGTGAGGAGGGCACGTGAGACTTTCAACAAAGGCAATCTGTAGGTGTAATGCCGGAAACCCCCATTTTGACGTGGTTTGAAAAAGTTGAAACCTTCAAATGCAAATTGGCAGGTGTAAATCTGAAAACCCACAACCTCTGCCAACATACTCCCCAACCAACGCATGAGTTAAAGGTATTGAAGTTCTCCAAACAAATGCATTTGGTAGGTATAAAACCCAGGCAAAATCTCCCCTCTTGCATGGCGATGGGCATTTGAAATTTCAAGCAAATAAAGATTGGCAGGCGTTTGGGGAGGAATTGAAGTTTTATAAACAATGCAAATGGCAGGTGTAAAGCCCAGGTCCATGACCATAACCAGCATCCTCTCTACGTGGTTACCATAGAAATTTCAAGCAAATGCAATCTGCAGGCTTAAATCCTAGCCTTCCCACACGTGTAAGCAATGCCATTGAAACCTTTCAAACTAATGCAAGTTGATAGGTGTAAATGCTAATTTCCCTCTGCGTGGTGAGGTAAATATTAAGAAAACTTTCAAGCAAATACAAGTGCCAGACCAGGGGAATGTGTAAAATATTCATCCCACATTGGTGGTAGGGAGGAGTATTTTTGTATTTAAATACAAAGTCACACACATCCATAGTGTCAAATCCTAAAGGCTTTTGACAAGGAGCTAGCTCAATGACCCAGTGGACCCCACGCATGCCCACGCATCTCGAGGCAACTGAATTTTGCAGAATAAAGGTGAATTAAAGCTCGAGCAAGTTGAAGATGATCTGACAGTGGTCGTTGATCCGCAAGACAAAGTTGCACGCCAGTTAACCATCGTGACTCAGTGACTGAATGGTGGGCCCGGTAGATGAGCAACTCTGATGTTAAAGGTCGAGCAGGTCCAAGGTAGATCAACGCTGGTCGTTGATCCACAAGATGAAGATGCACACCATTTATCCATCACAGATCAGTGACAAAGGAGAGTTCTAGTCCGGTGTTGGGTTCGGCAATGATGAAGTGGCGGTCTAGTGGCAGGTCAGGTGGTGCCCAAGTGGATCCGCGAGAAAATCACAAGGTGCCACATGGAAAGGTACAAAAGGTGAAAATCAATTAAAAATCAAAGTTAAATAGTATAGTTCCAGCTATGGAAAAAACTCAAAAATTTAAATGATTGGTTTGCATGAGAGATTAATTCGCTTGAGGGGTATTTTTTACCCATAAATGCAAGTATTATATATCATTGGAAAGCTTTCGGAATGAGGAGTTGGTTTTTTTAGTTAGTCTCAACAAATATCAGATATTTTGAGACCAGTTTCCATGGGAAGGATGCAAGGAATTTTTTAGTTGGGGAAAGAGGACACTTGGCGATTTCTGATGCAGATCTGATTCTTTTCCCTGTTCTTTATATTCTTAATTCTTCTCATTTGTAAGGGTTCCATAATTTTTGGAAAAAGGCTCCAGAATTCTGTGTTTCCAGCTCCGAATTTCTTTTCCAAGTTTGTAAAATTTTATGGGTCTTTTCAGGGTATAGAGTTGCATTTCAGTAATTGCAGATTGTTTCATAGTTGCAGGTTCTACTTGTGTAAGGTATGAGTAGATTTCACACAAAATTGTCTCTAAGTATTTATTTCTTTGTTACAAATTAAATCCTCGAGGCTGGAATTTGTCATCTCAAGGAGATTGTTGTGATTGTTTGTAGGTATTCTTCAGTGAAGAGTTTAAATTTTGTAATCAATCATAAATAATGAAATATGTATCCAAGATCTGATGATTTTGTGAATGAGTTGAGTAACGCATTGGTATGAGGTATTGATGCATGAATATTTTATAATGAAAATAGATTTACAGCTGAGATTTGTATTCGCAGTTTTGTGTGTGACTCCATACCCAATGAACAAGGCACTGGTCTTTGAAGAATTTGGGGATATTTTCAGAAGCATATAAATTTTAAAGAAATCTATTTCCCTTCATGTTTGGGGGTTGTTTCCTATTCATTTCAAGCTCTTATTAATCTATTTCTTGTACAGATCTAGCCAACCTGAATTATCTTCTAATTTGTTGAGCTTGTGGAATGATATTTATCTGCTTATTGTTGATGCTGCCATATGTCTGTAACTGGTTATATTGAATGCATCAAAGGGTGTCCCACCCTAGGTCTAGCGAAACCTGAAGTGCAGGAGGATCATTAGGATCCTATGTTATGTTGTCCAAACTCTGAGGTTCTTCATAGATTGAAATTGGCTATTTCATAGATCAATTGCAGGTGAACTTGGGTTACTCATTTTTTGAGAACAACACATTGCTTGCATCTATCTAGCTTAATTTGCTCAATCTTGCATCGATTTAGCTTAATTTTACATTCAAATAGATTAAATCCTTCATCTTGGTGTAGTCTAGTCACTAGTATTGCTTAGATAAATTTGAGAGAATGTCTATACTCATATCTTTTGGGAGGCAATAGGTCGATTTATTATGGTTTTTACATTCATTAATTATATCTCTCTAACCATGCATGCAATGACTTATTGAAGTGTTTGTGTCTTATAGCTTATAGGATTACTACTATTCACACACACAGATAGTAGTGAAGCAAAGTGTGTAGTGTTATTTATGGACAGCGAAGACATATAGTGTTGCAGTGGTGCAACAGTTCTTCACTGCACCTGCTGCAGGACAATTGTACAAAGATATTTAACCATATATACTATAGAGTTTGTGAATTATAATTTCAGCTTAATCTTAGAACCAATGTCATGCATTTTGAGATACAATCCTTTTCAGTTTAACCTTATTTGTTGCAATGAGTATTCTGGCAGTGAGCCATTCTTTTGTATCTTTGTAGTGAGTAGTCCGACAGTGATGTTTTTGTAATATGGAAGTGAGCAACTTGGAAGTGAGCCACTCCTTTGTAAACACCATATAACTAGTTATATTATCTCAAGAGTTAACACTCTCTGTGGTTTTTCTCATTTGGGTTTTCCACGTATAAAATCTAGTGTTTCTCTTATGATTGTGTTCTTCATGATTATTCTACTTTTGTAGTTTTTTTGTGATAGATGAAGTTTGATATTTCTATGCAAGATTAAATTATTGTTAAAAGTTTCTTTTTATATATATCTATGGGAATACAAATTCATCCCCCCTCTCATTATTCCGATCCTTTCAACCAAGTTGACATATTTATCCTATTTTAGATAATAAATGGGTATCTCCCTTAGTCACTGTTCTTAAAAAAGGAGGTAAATGGTGGGTTTGTGTAGACTATAGGGAGATAAATTCAACAACTAAGGAGAACCACTTCCATTTACCTTTCATAGACAAAGTTTTATATTCTCTAGAAGGAAAGAGATACTTTTCATTTCTTGATGGTTTTAGTGGCTACAATCAAATTAAAATAGCTCCAGAGGATCAAGAGAAAACCACATTCATTTGTCCATGGGGGACATGCATATTTTGTTTTTCCATTTGGTCTATTCAATGCCCCAATAACTTTTCAAAGGGTAGCAATTAGTATTTTCTCAAATATCTCTCAAAGTTGCATGGAAATATACATGAATGACTCATGGGGGCTTCACTGGATAGGTGATATTATTGGAAATTGGAGGAATTGATTATGTGTTGCATTGATGTTTTGTCATTGATGGCAACACCGACTTTTTTGGTTCTTTACTGATTTTCGATAGGTTCCAGTAGAGAGGTTAGATTATGATATCGATCCAGTATGCTTCGGTATGCTTCATTATATGGAATTAGTTTGGATCCGTCATTCATTCTATTCAGATGTGTATCACGATCAATTGGTTTAGGATTTGATGACCTAGGAGCTATCATTTGTTCTAGTAAGCCTTTTGGTCACCGGTAAGGGTTTTACTGACAGAGCTTTGTTGAAGATCTTTTCATGCACTTGATAAGTGGTGTTGGTGTGGCTTCTAGATGGCTTTCGGGATGTTGTTGGTTATCTTGTTTGTGTTCATGTTGATCGGTGGTGTTGCATTTAGGACCGGACCTAATGCTATCTTATTCTGCTAGGTTATGGACCGGTTTATGTAAAGTGTTGGTGGATGATCCTAATGTGTTACCGGTTGGATCTATTTATTGGATTATGTTGTTTCTATCTTAGGTCAACTTGGTTGATCATTGGATTGTGGGTTTATGTTATGAATTTATTGTATTATCTTTTAGGTGGTTGACTTAATTGTTTAGGTTTCGAGTTGGTATAAATATGATGTAAGATCTGTTTGTAGATCGTGGGTTTTTGGGATATAGGTTTATCTGTGTGCGAATAAGGTTGTAATCATATGTAGATATTTTGGTTGATCATAGGTGATCGAATTGGGTTGGTGAAAGAGGTTTAAGACCTCTGGTACTAAGCCTAACCAAAATTGTATTTAGGCATAGGAGATGCTATTCTTGCAGTTCACTCTTCTTTCCGGATTGTAGTCTATTTTTTAGTTAGTGAGGCTCCTTTTGTGTTGAGCAGTGCATTGTAGGCTATTGGCCTTCCTACATGTGCAGGCCCCTCTTTTTGTAATCACATACTGTAGAAGTATTAGCTGACTGTGGGTAGGCTTCCCACCATGGTTTTTTCCTTTACCGGGTTTTCCACATACAAATCTTGGTGTTATCTTTTGTGGATGGTTGGTAAATATTCTGTGGTTTATATTTGTGCTTAATTGTTATATCTGCTATTCTGATATTTGGTTTATGTATTTTGGTAATAAGGTTTTAATGATTAAAGTTCTATAATCTATTGACAACTGATTCACCCCCCCCCCCCCCGTCGTCTCAGTTGTCCATTGGTTATCTGAGTTGTCTAATAAATATTATATCATAGGCATTCATATTGGAGGGTTTAATATCCCAAAAATCTTTAACAAAATATTGCCTATCTAGTGAAAATAAGGGGATTTTTTATTCGAGATATGAAAAAATACAATATTTGGTGAAAATAGGGAGGCTTCTAATTCGGGTTGTGTATTGGGAGGGGGTGACAAAAAAGGATTTTAGGCAAATATTTTATGAAAATAGGGGGTTATATAGTATGCCATGAACACACATGATATAACCTAGGTTCACTAAGTGAAGCGCTCATGGTATGACTTTACCACTTATGGCGACTCCTTTCAAGAATCATTACATAATCTAAGGTTTTATAGAGATGCAAAGATCATAATCTCTCTTTGAACTGTAAAAAATGCTTCATCATGATGCAAAAAGGAGTAGTGTTAGGACACTTCATATCTACTAAAGGTATTCAAGTGGATCCTACGAAGTAGAAGTGATTGAAAATCTACCAACTCCTACCAAAAATAAAGATGTTAGTAGTTTTCATGGTCATGTTAGTCACTATAGAAGATTTATTAAAAGAATTAGCACAATAGCAAGATCATTATATGGATTGTTTCTCAAATATGCAAACTTTCACTAGACACTAGCTTGTGATAATGCATTTCAAGACCTAAAAGTTGTTTTGACTCAAGCTCCTATTATTAGAGGGCCTCAATGGACTCTTTTATTTCATATCCATAAATATGCTTCATATTATGCAGGATTAGTCTTGGGTCAAAAAGAAGGAGATGTTGAATGTGTAGTTTACTACATCAGTAAAAATCTCTAGGAAGTAGAATTAAACTACATTTTTACAAAAAAGGAAATGTTAGTTGTCATTTATGCCTTCAAAAAATTTAGACATTATATCACAAGATATCAAGTATTTTTTCATACTGATCATGCTACAATCAAATATTTGATGAACAAACCTGTATTTTTAGGAAGGCTTGCTAGATGGTTACTCTGGATGCAGGAATTTGATATTACAATTGTAGACACGCTAGGAAAACCAAATGTTGTAGCCAAATTTTTATCTAGGCTAACAAATAATCCATAAGAATTTTCTATTGATGAATCATTTTCAGATGATGATCTATTTTCTATTAGCATCAACACACCATGGTATGTAGACATTGCAAATTATTTAGTAACATGCAAAGTTCCCACACATCTCTCACCAAAGGAAAAAAGGATGCTAATAGAGAAGAGTTTTCCATTTACATGGATCTCAAGATGCTTATTTTACATAGGGATAGATAATGCAATGAGAAGATGAATTGGGGAGGATGAAACCTATGATATTCTCCATGCCTGCCATAATGAGCCATGTGGTGGTCATTTTGCTACTAAAAGGACAACAATGAAGATCCTAACTACCAGGTATTATTGGCCTAGTCTTCATAAGGATGCTGTGAGGTATACAAATAAATGTGATAGATGTCAGAGAATGGGAAGACCAACTCAGCCTGACGAAATGCCTCTTTATCCTCAAGTAGTTGTTACCCCTTTTGATAACTGGGGTATGGATTTTATAGGGCCTATTGATCCACCATCAAATGGAAAGTCCTATATCCTAGTGTGCACTGATTACTTGACTAAATGGGTTGAGGTTAAAGCTATGAAGCATGCAAGAGATAATAAAGTTACCAAATTGATGTATGAGGAGATTTTCATAAGGTATGGAGTGCCTAGAGAGCTCGTAACTGACTAGGGAGCTCAATTCGCCTCTAATTTAGTATTAGCATTGGTAGAAGAGTAATATCAGACACAAAAAGTCCAACCCATACCATCTACAAGCCAATGGGAAAGAAGAAGTTACCAATATATAAATTGAAGGTATTCTCACAAAAATAGTAGCCTTGCATAAAAAGGATTGGGAAAATGACTTACCCGAAGCAGTATGGGCCTATAAAACAGAATGGGAAATAACAACAAGATTTACTCCTTTTTAATTGGTATATGTCAACACAATGATGATGCCTATGGAATTTGAACATAAAACTCTTAAAACAATCTTGGCAGTAGGAAACAGAGAGAATAATGCAGCTCAATGCATTTGATGAAATTAGGCAATCTTACCTACAACACACTATATTAATTCAACAATAGTGAACAAAATGGCATGATAAGTATATCAAAACAAAGAAATTTAATCCAAGAGATTGTGCTATGTTGTATGTCTCTCACTACAAGGACAATCTAGGAAATCTCCAAACCAGATAGTTGAGCCCTTATGAAATTGCAAAGGTCTATACCAATGGAGTTGTTAAATTACTCACTGTGGATGATATGAAATTTAAATTGATAGCCAATATGCATTGTATCCATCTCTATCACAAGCCAGCAACCAAGGAGGACTTCATGTAACAATTTTTAGAGTTTCAAAGTATCATTTCTCCTGCAACCAAAGAAGGTGATCCTACGAGTTCACCACATGTTTCATAAAAAAGGCATTCCCTTTTCATTATAAAGATTCCAACTTCACATGGATATCCTTCTTCCTATCTCCATTCCTTAGGCATGGTTGGCTGATAAATGTTCTTACTTTTCTCTACAATATATTGAAGAAAATGACAAAGGAAGTATAAAAAGGTAGTGTTAAATCTATCTCCCAGCATTTTTTAATTTGGTTGTTAGTTGAGAAAACCCAAGACGAAACAAACTGTGCGATGCCATGGGATGACTTCTTGAAAATAATGGGGGTTGAACCAATAAACCAAGGGCTTAGAATTGATGAGACAAAGGGTGTTTCTTTTGCTAAACCAACCCCTATAGAATTATTTGGTAAAAATTTAGTTGAGACAGCTGGAGGTCCTAGTTCTATGCTTAAGGAGACCCCTATATCAACACCACCTTCAATAGCTAAGGGTAAGAAGAGGAAAGTAGCGACACAAGAAAACACAAGCACCAAAAAGAAAATCAAACTTCAGGAGCCTATTCTTAAGAATCCCGAACCTTAAAAGAAGAAGGGCAAGAAGTCAAAATTACTTGCAGACTTTAGCGAATAAAAAAGATTTGTTGCACCAACCAATAAATCTGCAAAGAAGACAAAGGTAACCAAAAAGAAAGCTCCAAGGAGTCACAGACTTAAAAAGGTGTTTAAAAGTAAAAATACATAGATACTGAGGAGATTGTTCTTCAAAGCTCTAACACTAAAGACAATGAGAAATCCCTTGTTAAGGGTTCTCCAATGTTCAAACACTGCCTCCTTCAACATATTCCTATGACACTAAGGAGAATAGGGATGTAGAAGAAGCTTCATCAAAATAAGTAGAGGAGATGTTTGTTCATTCTAGAGAGATACAGGTTAATCTTGACATTGAACCAAATTCTAAAATTGGGAAGAGATGGGAGCAACCAGTTAATGAAGAAACATCTACCACCAATTTTGAAGAGAATCTATTGCCACAGGGTTGGAAAGCCTTGCAGCAGTAGAAAAGCAAGTAACCAATATAAGCAGAGAAAGGAAATGATAGCAAAGAAATTTGGCTTGAGTAAGTATGCATGTTCCACCTCCATCTTTGTGGGCTTCCATTACATTAGAATTATGGAAATTAATGGAAAATAAGGAACAAGAAGGAAAGGAAGAAAGGAATAGTTACGGGAAGAGATTAGGAGGAAGGATGAATAAATTAATAGTTTAAAGGACATAATAGAAAATGTAGCTACCCTAGTTCAAGAAATTGTTGAATGCAAACCACCACCTAGGGCATATGCCCTTAAATGAATTATATTTGTCCTACAAACTGTTTAGAGAACTTTCTGGGCTAAATTCATCTTTTATTAGCCCTAAAGATTTTATGAATGCTTACCAAACAACCACTCCCCTAAAAAAAAAATTCCTCTATGAATTTTATCTTGATAATTATGTTGTTCCTTATAATCCTTTGTTGAATCTACTATTAGCAGTAGGAGACATACACCTCAAGCATTTATGTCATACATATAGAATAAAAACAATAGAGGTGATAAAGGAATGGAATATCAGGATATGGAACAGATAATTCCATTGCCCCTACAGGCTGAAGTAGGTGACCCTAACATGATATTCTATGAATGGAATCAATTAGTCTATGATCCTCATCAGAGGAAAAGAATTATTGTATTAGAAGAAGTATCTCATTAGGAATATGAGAAGATGGCAAATACCTCATCTCTAACAATATTTGGTCACCTAGCGCGAAGATGGAATTAGTTGCCAGAAGATTTAAAAAGGTCAGAGCCCCATTCTTTGCAAAACTATCATGTTGCACTCCATAGAGAAACAACATATATGCATCTGGGAAGATCACATCCAAAGAAGTGGAAACCTTTACTCTTTTAGTCACCAATGTTATGGTGGCCTATTCCACATTGGGAAGGTCTCACATGTTATGATGTTGAACAAGAAACGTCTAGATGGGAGCACCATAGGAAAGATCAGGGATTCTACTAGAGTCCAATTGCAAAAACTAAGGGAGAAACCACTATGGAAAAATTTAAGGCTGTTGACATAGAAAGAAAATTAGAAACCTCATGCTGGTGGACCAACATAGGCTTAAGTTGGGGGAGGGATGAGGCTATTTTATGGTCTTTTATTTCAAGTGTTTTGGGACCTTATTTTACATTTTGAGACATTAACTTTGTGTTTATAACCATTTATAAAGTCATAATGTTGGAAGACCTTGATATATCCCTAGTGTTTTATAATGTTGTCATGGACAATATATGAATGAAATATGAATATCTTTTATCTATAAAAAGTTTTAAATGTTGTATTTAAGTATTATGAATTTGTTAGGATCTTTGTATGTTAACTTTGGTGGATGCAACTAATGGGACATGGAGTCTAAGTTTTTGAGATGGAGTGAATGCTGATATAGGGATGTGGCAGAATATTGAAGGGGTCATGAACAACAAAGAAAGAAGGAGTCAAATCTATTTTACATAGCCAGTTAGTTGTTGTCACCATCTAGAGACTCCTCGGACCTTAAAAAAGGCAGTTACCTTTTCATTAATTTGCTATGTCTGTAGAAAGAAAAAATATAGGAATAAGATATAAATGCAATATTATGAAAAAAAAAGTCCTACTATATTTCAACCTATTAGTTCTTATTTATTTCATGTTTTCAATAAAAGCCTTCCTCCAAAATGTTGGGAGTGGAATGACTATTGTGGATAGGAAGTTAAGACTTCACTTTCTATAAATTCTCCTAGTCTTTCTTAAAGTTAATAGTTAGAGAAAGCATGCAATATTTTGTTTACTCTTAAAAGTATTTGAATAAAGATATAGTTTAACTCTCTTTGTTATCAACATGAGTAGTGATGTGATATAGTTTTAGTTGGAATATAATGTATTCATTGTATGTTAGAAGTATTTTCTTTGCAATGTTTATTTGAGTACTTTAGTTGTTTAGAACTAGGATAACATAAATCCTAAAATTTCTTAGTGCACAAACAGTATTGTCCCATTTCAAGCTATATGTCAATGGGTTTGATATGATAAATGAGCTTACAGATGAAATCCGATGGCTACTCAGTCAAGATATTATATCTGTGAGTTGAGGTGTTATGCCCAATTATTGTTTTTTGAGTCCAACAAGAACCTATGCAAGAATATGCCTCAATTTCTTGCCATCAACTATAATACCATAGGAGGTCGAGATACATACCAAATTAGGGGTTCTGGTATCAAAAGGTAGAGAGAGAAGATAGAATGGAATAATTCCCTAATTACAAAACTAAGGAACATGGTATCTTGGTATGTCAATCCAATGATCCAAGTGTCACCAAGGATGATGTGGAGAAAGATAATCTTAGAAAAAAGGAGGAGAGAACAATTGGCATTGACACAAACCCTCTGATCCTTGGTATGAATGGAGTGGATGATGAGGATATTTAGAGAGATATGGATCACCTCATAGACAAAGATGGGAAATTTTAAGATCAACTCAAATGAGGAAATATTAGGGGAGTGGACTTGTCTGAATGACATAAGAGAAAAGGAGGAGTATTGCCAGAATCAAGTCAAAACCCCTTTTCTCAACTTTTAGAGTGAAGAGAAACAACAAAAGGATTTGATTGGGACAACAACATTGGGTTTGGAACAGATATGTCTAAACCCTACTCAACATCCTACAAACATTACACTGGTAATTTATAAAGTAGAAGTTGTACAACCAAAAATAGATGAAGAAACAAAGGAAGAGGAATCAAAGTATGAAAAGGAGGAAGATGGGGAAGGTGTAGAGGCACTCATGTTGGAGACAAGAATGTTGGAGCAGATAGAATCCAAATTGAATAAACCAAATATAAGGAAGAAGGGAAAACTAGGGCCCAAATCTATTAAAGCTAAATTGGCAATAGCAGTGAATGCAACTAGCTGGGGGAAAGTAAGATGGGGGGGGATATCATCCTTCCTCGGGGGAAATGAGTTGTATTAAATGGAATGTTAAGGGCTTAAATTCCCTTCACAAATGGTACTTAATCAAGTGCCAAATAGATCAGGCTAGAACATATATTGTACTCTTATAAGAAACCAAATGGGATTATAGTGATAGTGAAAAAAAGATGAAAGCCTAGAGGCAGTGGGAATGGTTGTTTGTTGAGGAAGCTAGAGCTTCAGGAGGACTGGGTGTGATATGAGATCCACTCAAGATAGAAGCGACATTAATGGAAAGTAAAAAGAATTGGATGATGATAAAATGCAAATTGCTACAAAATAATGTCTCCATCTATCTAAATAATGTCTCCATCTATCTAATTAATGTCTATGAGCCTATCTCCACACAAGATAAGAGAGAGATATGGACTCAACTTACTAGAATCTTGGGAAATTTCTGGAATGAGAAGATTATTATAGGAGGATATTTCAATACCAATCTAATAAATGAAGAGAAGAGAGGGGTATTGGTCAACATAACCAATATTGAAAGAGATTTCCAAGCCTTCATTGACAATAACCAACTATTAGATATTAGAACCAAAAAATGAAAATTACACATGGACAAATAGGAGGAAATGATTTGGCAACATAGCAGAGAGGCTTGATAGGTTTATAATAGGTAAAGAGGGGGAAAGAAATATGGAAATATAAGAGGCAATGATCCTTCCATTCAATGGGTCTGTTAGATAGTCCAGATAACCAAAAGACAACTGAGAGGGGGGGTGAATCAGTTGTCACAGATTACCAAAAGCATTAGCAATTTAAAACAACAATACAGGAAAGCAGTTAATCCAATTAAGCATAAACAATAATCACAGAATAAAAGCTATCCACACAACACCAAGATTTGTACGTGGAAAACCCGGTAAAGGAAAAAATAATGGTGGGAAGCCTACCCACAGTCAGATAATACTTCTGCAGTAAGTATGTGAGTTTACAATGAAGGGGCATGCACTTGCAGGAAGGCCAACAGCCTAGAGCACATTTCTCATCACAAAAGGAGTCTCATTAACTACATACAAATCCATACAAGAATCTAGAGAAGTGTTGAACTGCAAAAGATAGCATCTCCTATGCCTGAGTACAATTTTGGTTAAGCTCAATACCGGAGGACTAAATCCTCTTACAAACCCAATTCAATATCCAATGATCAACAAAATCCTCTGCCTGAATGATATTAGATTATTCGTACATTACATTCATTGACCATGACCTCTTACAATAACCACAATGATCTACAATGAGAGCTTACATATTATTTATACAAACCCTCGACCATAAACAATCAAGTCGGCCACCAAACAATAAACCAATTACATAATTAAAAATAATGTCAGCCTTAGACCAAAATAAATAATATCCAACACATAAGACATCTCGGAAATACAACAATAGGTCCTATCCACATGTTACATCAATGTCGATTCATAACCTAGATCAATCAGGATCAAGTATAGGTCCACACACTTCAGCAATAATCTCCAAATGCCAAGTCTTGAACATGATCACTAACAACATCTTGAAACTCCATCAGAAGCTTCACCAATACCAATTATGCAATGCATCAAAGATCTGCACCAAAATATATATTGGTGAAACCCTCACCAGAACTATACACCAATCTTCTAACTAAGTTGGATAGCATCCAATCACCAGACCAAAACCAACTAACCAAATATGAGTATAAGCATTATGAACAAGTCAATTCCATCACCAGATTATACCAGAGTCAACCAGATCATGTCGGATCCAAGTTAACCAAAAACTATTCAACCTACTGGGACTAGAAGGGTATCGATAAAACATCCAAACAACTAGTGTTAATATCAATGACAAAAAATCAATGCAACACATAATCAATTCCACCAAATGGCCAACAATCTCCCCCTTTGGCATTGATGGCAACACTAGATGTGAAAAACATCTAAGTACCAAGAAATGCCAAACAAGTCTCCCCCTATGGAAGACAACCAACAATCTCCTGCATATAGCTCTGAATATCAATATCTCTCTCCCTTTGAATAATATCTTTGTAAAGATCTGAATTTATTTTTCACATCACTATCTCTCCTCCTTTGACATCAATGCCAGAAATCTGATAAAAATATTGAAACAAAAACATAAGCTTCTAAATCTCAAAGCTGACTACTCCCCCTGAGCAGTAGCATCCCACATCAGTGCCAGAATGAATAGTATCTCTAATAATGCATACCGGACTGATGCTAAACCACATCAATGAAGTCTCTGTCGGAGCGGCAGAAACCCCCAATCTGTCTCTCAAGTACTCAAATAATTCCTTGGATAGAGGTTTAGTGAAAATATCGGTTCTTTAGTGTTCACATAAACCAGTTTAACTTTATTTTCTTCCACCTTCTCCTTCAAAATTTTATACTTGATAGATATGTTCTTTGATATATCAATAGCAGCATAGTTATCACAATTAATAACTACCGGTGCATCACAATCCACCTTTATATCTTAAAAAAATTTCTTCATCCATAAAACTTGTGTACAATTAATAGCAGCAACAACATACTCAACTTCAGCCATAGATAAAGAAGTACATGACTATTTCTTGCTGATCCATGAAACCAACTTCTTTCCAAGGAAGAAAGCTCCACCAGAAGTACTTTTCTGGTCATCAACATCTCCATCCCAATCAACATCTGTATATGCACATAAAGTAAAGTTATCATCCTTAGGATACCGCAAACCATATTCTGATGTACCTTGCAAGTATCTAAAAATCCTTTTCATTGCCATCTCATGATTTTCTCTAGGATCACTCTAAAATCTTGAAATAATACAAATAATATTCATAATGTTAAGCCTAGTCTAAGTCAAATAAAGTAGACCTCCAATCATAGATTTATATCTTGTAGGATTTATTGGTTTCGAAACATCTTTCCTTGTCAATTTCTCACTTGTAACCATAGGTGTACTTACCAGTTTAGAATCTCCCATACCAAATTTCTTCAACAATTCCTTAGCATACTTAGTTTGACAGATAAAAATACCTTTGTCAGTCTGAGTAATCTGCAAACCTAAAAAAAATTCATCTCACCAATCATAGACATCTCAAATTCTTTCTCCATGTTCTTAGAAAATTCTATGCATAATTTATCTTCACCTCCAAAAATAATATCATCAACAAATACTTCAACAATCAATATATCATCATCAACGATTTTATAATATAAATTATTGTCAGCACTGCCCTTAGTAAAACCAAGCTTCAAAAGATATTTATCCAACTTTGCATACCAAGCTCTAGGTGCTTGTTTCAATCCATATAAAGCTTTCCTTAACCTGCAAACCATATCAGTATCATCAGATAGTGAAAAACCATCAGGTTTCTCAATATAAACTTCCTCATCAAGATCCACATTCAAGAATGCACATTTAACATCCATCTGATAAACCTTGTAGTTTTTATAAGCAACATAGTCAAGAAATAATCTTACAGCTTCAATCCTAGCTACCAGTGCAAAAGTTTCTCCATAATCAATTCCTTCCTTCTGAGAATATCCTTTACAAACCAATCTAGCTTTATTCCTTATAACTTGACCATCCTCATTCAATTTATTCCTAAGAATCCATTTAGTTCCAATAACATTTTTATTTTTAGGCAGGGGAACCAAAGTCCGTGTGTTATTTTTCTCAATCTGATCTAATTCTTCTTCCATAGCTTTTAACCAAAATTCATCTTTACATTCTTCAATTACTGATACCGGTTCAACTTGTGAAATTAAATATACCTCATTAGTTGTCAGCCTTCTTCTTGTCATCACTCCATTGCTCTTATCCCCAATGATTTGATCTTCAAAATGATTCAATCTCACATACCTAGGAGTCTTCTGACTCTCTGTTCCTCTTCCCTGTTCTTTAGTTACTATAGAATTCTCTGATGTTGCCGGAGTAACTGGTTCAACTCTCTATTCTGGTAAAGGTGCTACCGGTTCAGATATAATCATTTCCACTGCCGGTTCCTTCTCATAAATTTTGATTTGACTTTTGCTCAGCTCATCTACTTTGACATTAGCACTCTCCACTATTTTCTTCAATCTCTTGTTATAACATCTATATGCTTTACTTTCATTAAAATAAATAAGAAATATGCCTTAATCACTTTTAGGATAAAATTTCCCAATAGTATCATCTCTCCTGATATAACATTTACTATCAAAAATTATGAAATACTTAACTGTAGGTGTATTGCCAAACCATAATTCATAAGGTGTCTTACTGGTTTCTCCTTTAATATGTACTATGTTGAATGTGTAAATAGTTGTACTAACTGCTTCTCTCCACTAAATATGAGGTAGATTAGCTTCTGTCATCATTGTTCTAGTAGCATCCAAGATAGTTTTCTTTTTCCTTTCCACAACTCAATTCCACTAACGTGTCTGGGGAGCAGAAAATTATCTTCTAATACCATGCTTGTCACAAAAGTTATTAAACTTACCAGATGTGAATTCTCCACCATGATCTGATCTCAAATATTTAATCTTCAATCATGTCTCAGTTTCCACTTTAGCCTTAAATATTTTAAACTTTTTAAATGCTTTAGATTTTTCTCTCAAAAAAGTAACCCACATCATTCTAGATAATCATCAATGATTAGCATGAAATATCAATCACCATGAAAACTTTTAACTCTAGTAGGGCCACACAAATCGGTATGAATAAGATCAAGAACATCATTTTATTTATCTTGTATACTCCTAAAAGAGGTTCTAACCTGTTTACCCATTTGACATTCTTTACATACCAGATCATAGGGCTTCATAATTTTAGTTGAAGTGATCTTCACAATGCAAACAAAATTCACATAACACGGCCTTTTATGCCATAACCAACTCTCATCAATTTGTGTAATCAAACATTTCTTCTCACCAGAGTTCAAATGAAATATGTTACCTTTTGTTTGCATACTGGTTGCAATCTCCAAGCCAAATATATTAATGATTTTGCATTTTCCATCCTTGAACTATAATTGAAATCCCTTATCTACCAATTTTCCTACACTCAAAATATTTTGCTTCAAACCTTCAACATAATAAACATTGACAGTATTGTTCTTACCATATTCCAATGATATAGTTCCTTTTCCTTTAATCATACATGCCTTGTCATCTCCAAATCTAACTAGTCCACCATCAATTTCTTGCAAAGATAAAAACTTCCCTTTATCTCTAGTCATATGATGTGAACAACCACTGTCAATTACCCATTCATCCTTATCCTCAATTTTAGCAGCAAGTGCCTACTCCTCAGGTACATTCTCTTCCAATACCAGATCATCTTCCTTGATAGCCAAGAATACCCATTCTTTTCCATTGTTGGATCCACTAGCAGAGTCTTTTATCGGGTCATCATCTAAATCAGTAATGCCTTCCTCATCCGCTATGTAGTATGATTTGTCTCTGTTTTTCTTGAATCTATACATGTTTCGATATACAGGGTTAGGTTTAAATGATCTCTTAACTCTTTCTTCAAATCTCGAATTCCTTTTAGGACATCTAGATGCAAAATGACCAATCTTATTACATGCAAAACATTTAAAAGGTTCTTTTCCTTCATACTTACTTCCTACCGGTCCTTTTGGTACTCTTCTAGTAAATAGTGCTTCAAGTTTCTCAAACTCATCATCTTCTCTCTTCATATCTTCTAATTCCTTTGCATATAAAGCTCTCCAATATTTCTTACCGGTTGTCGATATAGATGCATGAAAATAAGGTTCAGTCTTCACAGCTCCAAAAGGTCCAAATTCCTCAAGCTCAAAAGTAGATAGTTTCCCAGCCAAAGTATCTATGCTGACAAATGTATTAGCCATAGTTCTCAACTCATTAATAGCAGTAGCCTTCATTTTGTAAGTCGTTGGTAGGGCTCTCAGGACTTTACAAACAATTTCATCTTCACTCAGAGTTCCACCACAACATTGAATTCCCATAACAATCTCATTTACCCTTTCCATGAATGCAGTAATCCTTTCATCTTCTTCCATCTTCAGGTTTTCATATCTCACCCGGTAACCATCAAGTTTAGCAATCTTCACTATAGGGTCACCTTTATTAAGAGTCTCCACCTTATCCCATATATCATTTCCAGATGGTTTGTCGGTTAATCCAATTATTTGTTGATCAGAAAGTGCACACAAGAGGGCTTCTATTGCTCTACAATCATTCTCAAGACCTTGGCTAGGTTTGTCAGAGGAGGATTTCCAGATCCTGGATTATAGGGTGTTCCTTCAAGACTTGGTATATCCCTTTGAAAGATAGCTGCAAAAGAACTGGATGAACTTGAACTATTGGTTGCCATAGGATCTTCACCAAGCGGTTAAGCTTTCTGCAGAGAGGACCAAATCTCTGATATCAATTGTTAGACAGTTCAAATAACCAGAAGACAACTAAGAGGGGGGGGGGTAAATCAGTTGTCACAGATTACTAGAAGCATTAGCAATTTAAAACAATAATACCGGAACCCAAAAACATAATATCGAAATAGCAGTTAATCCAATTAAGCATAAACAGTAATCACAGAATAAAACCTATCCACACAACACCAAGATTTCTACGTGGAATACCCAGTAAAGGGAAAAAACCATGGTGGGAAGCCTACCCACAGTAAGATAATACTTCTACAATAGGTATGTGAATTTACAATGAAGGGGTCTGCACTTGCAGGAAGGCCAATAGCCTAGAGCACACTTCTCATCACAAAAGGAGTCTCACTAACTACATACAAATCTAGACTACAATCTGGAGAAGTGTTGAACTGCAAAAGATAACATCTCCTATGCCTGAGTACAATTTTGGTTAAGCTCAATACCAAAGAACTAAATCCTCTTACAAACCCAATTCAATCTCCAATGATCGACCAAATCCTCTACCTGAATGATATTACATTATTCGCACATTTCATTCCTTGACCATGACCACTTACAATAACCATGATAATATACAATGAGATCTTAAATCTTATTTATACAAACCTTCGACCATAAATAATCAGGTCAGCCACCAAACAATAAACCAATTACATAATTACAAACCATGTCGGCCTTAGACCAAAACAAATAATATCGAACACATAAGACATCCTGGAAATACAACAATAGGTCCTATCCACACATTACATCAATGTTGGTTCATAACCTAGATCAATCGAAACCAAGTATAGGTCCACACACTTCAGAAATGATCTCCACATGCTAAGTCTCGAACATGATCACCAACAACATCCTGAAATTCCATCAGAAGTTGCACCAACACCAATTATACAATGCATAAAATATTGTTGGCATATGCACACTCCAATGAGACATTGTAGGTGATTGAAGGTTTTTTCATTGATGGAAACCTTGCAATCCTATGGCACTGGCAAGGCATTACACCGGCAAGTTAGTGCACCAGCATTAGCAGATCACACTCTACACTGGCACTCAGCTTACCGACACCGACACAAAGAAATGAAGTATACCAGCAGAGAGGCCGACAGGATTTTGCTATATTATATTTTGTTTATTATTGAAAAAATTTGTAAGTCGACTTGGCATGTTTTAAAATGATTTATATATAAAAGAGATCAATGTAGACATTTTGTAAGCAAGGAAGTAAGTGAAGAAAGTAATGTATGTGAAATATTAAGGTAGACCTATTATGCAAAATATAGGTTGAAGGGTTTATGTAAGAAGCAGAGCAGCAACCAGTACTGGATCAGGCATTATAGATGCTATTGTAAAGTAGTACAAGATATTGGATTTGTATAATCCACATTGTAAGTCAGTGAGACTTTCCATTGAGCAGTGAGCTCTAGGCAGTTGGCCTTCCTACATGTGCAGGCCCCTATTGTAAGTAATATTCTCTTATTGACCAGTGAGTGAATATTGTGGGTCACAAATCCCACCAAGGTTTTTCCTACACCGATTTTCCTCGTTAAATCCTTGTGTTATGGTGTGCTCTTCATGTGGATGTTCTTAATTCTGTTTATTACATTATTTCTTGCATACTGGTACACTGTTATAATATGTTCTGCATGTTTTAAGATAAGAAATTCTTATTACCAGTTAGATACTGATTCACCCCCCCCCCCCCCCTCTCAGTATCTATGGGATTCCTAACAATTGGTATTAGAGTCTAGTTCTCTATTTTCAGAAGCCTAACAGCTTGAGGAAGATCTTGACACCGGTAAAGATGGAAAATCTAATGAAGCAACTTGAAGGAGCTCTTTTAGACTATGATGCAGAGAAACTAAAAAATATCAAACTAGAAGATGATTTAAGGGCGGCTCAGAATATCATTCAGGCACTTCAAGAGAATCTTACTGTTGCAAGAAATAAGAGAACAGAACTTTGTGAAAAATTGCAAAATGAGAATGATGAAAAGGAATCACTTAATGATCAGATAAGCAAGCTGAAACAAGAGAACATGACAACAAAGAATGAGATGTAGGATATGACTATGAGATTTTGTAAAGAGATTGAGGATAGGAAGAAGAATGAAGAAGAATTGACGAGAAGACTAAATGATGCAGCAAATGAAAACACAAGACTTGGCTATGAAAATGACATGTTGAAGACAGATCTGATGCACACTCAGAATGACTCCAATGAACTGATGAGACAGAAAGAAGTCCTAGAAAGAGAACTAGAAACTGCAAATCAACATAAAGAAAAATTCAAGAAAAGCTCAGAGGAACTTGGCACCTTGCTGAAGAATCAAAAACCTAATGGTGACACTTCTAGAATTGGCTTTGAAGTTGGTGAAAGCTCTGGTACTGCAAATACTCAGGATCACAACAAACCGATAAGACAACCCAATGCTTTAACTGTAATAAGTATGGTCATAGAGAAAATGAATGTAGATCTAGAAACTATCAAAATATCAACACACCCACTAGTCAATGTTCAAAATGCAACAAAGTTGGTCACAACTCTGAAAATTGCAGAATGAATGTGAGATGTTATGTTTTTGGAAGATATGGACATTTATCTAATCAATGCAGAACACAAACCGGCATAAGTTATGGGAAAGCTATTTAGAAGAATAATGTGACTTGTTATGCATGTAACAAGATTGGGCATATTGCAAAATTCTGTAGAAGTAAAGGATCACCGGTAGACAACAAAAGTTCTAGTTTGAAGGGTAAAGAAAAATTTGAAGAGGTTAAGCAAGAATTCTCAAAACAATGGATTAGAAAAGCTGATCTAAATATTGGGAATACTCCTCCACCGGTAGAACCAATCAATGCTTCATCGGCAGGAAATTCTTCATCTAATTGAAGAAAGTTTCCTTGAGGGTTTGGCAATCTAATGACACATGTGCTATTATCCCCTCGGTTAGAGATAAGAAGTTGGAAATTACTTATTACCGACAGATAATGTTAAGTGAATACTTAACCGGCATGCATTTATTGTGGTAGATGGCAAAAAGACACTATAAAATTGAGGTTTTGGCTCCATTTCATTTCACCGAGATTTCAAACCTACGAAGAGCGTGAAGATTCCGAGCTAAGGCATTTCGAGCAAGAGGCAAGAACACTCCAAGCAATCATCCATCCTAAAGGTAGTAAAAGGTATTTTATCATGGCATCCACCTCTGCAATTGAATATATAGCAAACCCTACTGTTGTCGAAGTCATAAGAAGACCTAGGCCCATATTTCAATTAGTTCCTGAGGTAGCAAAGAAATATGATACCTTAGGTGCTTTTTCTTAAATTCCTAAGGGAGTTGTCTATGCTGAAGACCCCAGAATTTACATTCACTGTAACATTGAGGAACTAGGAGATGAAGAGATTAAAGCCATGTTTAAAACTATGATATGTGATGAATCCGGCAATGTAAAAGATGAACATAAGATCATTGAAACCCTAGGATTTACAGAGATCCTTAGCATTCCTGAATTCCCCAAGGATGTGATTAGGATAGTCTTAAGCAGGGTACATGGTGAATTTTTCTGGCTAGATGCAATCCACAAAATCACTAAGGAAGCTATGAAAGCTATCATAGGGTTACCGACCACCGATAAAAAGGCCAAACAAAACTAAGAAGGTTTCCAATGACCTAGTTACTCAGTTAACTAGTGCCACATTCGATAAAAGGTCCTTAAGAGTAAATGATGTAACAGACATTAATGTGAGATTTATCAGCATGATATTAGGGTATAAAGCTACTCATGCAAATAGTCTTAATTTAGTTTCAAGTTTATGCATTAAGAGTGCTTATGATTATGGTCACAGATAATGCAAAGGTTGATGTATGTGAGTGGTTAAAGGATGAATTAATTGACAACTTAGGCAAGATTAAGAAGGACAAGAAAGGAACTTTCAGGTTTGGAAATCTGCTAGTATGTCTGATGCTTCATATAACCAAACAAGTTCCTGGTATAGGCTACAAAGAACTTGGATATGATATATCGGTAGGCAAATAGTTAACAAAACTATTCAATAATATGGGAGAAGACAAGGAAAACAAT
Source organism: Cryptomeria japonica (assembly GCF_030272615.1). Classification (NCBI taxonomy): domain Eukaryota; kingdom Viridiplantae; phylum Streptophyta; class Pinopsida; order Cupressales; family Cupressaceae; genus Cryptomeria; species Cryptomeria japonica. The sequence goes on along the minus strand of NC_081415.1, from coordinate 348,548,005 downwards.
ATCCATGATTTCTTTCAAGCACTAAAGGTCAAAATGAAGAAAAGAATCCAACTATCACAAAAGATTGTTGACAAATATAAGGAAGAAATATGCTTTGTAATCAAGAAGGATGAGATCTGGATGGAAGCAGTCATCCCTAGGACAGTTTGGGTAACAGAAATGGGTTATGAAACAAATGATCATATAATTGAAACATATGCTAAAGCACTTCTGGAAGCCCCTAAAGAACCTAAGGAAGAAGTATTTGGTAGTGCAGAAACTATTGAAAGCCAAATACAATCTAAGAAAAGAGTGAAAAAGGTTGAGGCAGTTGTAAGAAAAGGTTCCAGACAAGCAAAGGCTATTAAAGAAGATGTGTTAAAGCAAACCGGTATAACAGAGGATGAGTTAGCAGCTCCACAACCTGAAACTCACCTATCACCAGTAGGTACTTCTTCAGAAAATGACATGCTTGCAACTTTCAAGAGAGTTGTAAGGAAAAGAGATCCCTCACCAACAACCACACCCTCACCTAGGAGGACAAGACAAAAACAACAAGCAGTGAGATCTCCGGTAAGAAAGGCTACACCAAAGAAGAAGAAACTGACACCCAAAAAGAAGAACAGGACAAACAAGGACTTGGCCCCTCTTGATATACTATTGAATGAAATTACAAAGGAAGGTAAATTGAAGAATATAGAGAAAATATATGACACTTTGACAACTGATGACTAAGAACAAGTAGAAAATAGTTTTATATTGCATATGGATATGTATAAGAAATTTTTGATGGAAGTAGTAAATGAAATTCCAAATGAACTATTTAAGAGACTGGAAGCAAGAAGACAAGCAGTAATAGAACTGGACAAGAAAATAAAGATAGAGAAGCTACTTGCCGTATATTCGGTGAATTCACCCAAAGAAATTGATGACTTAATTGCTCAAGCCAACCGATCAGTATTTTGTACTGCACACCGGCACATTGCTTTAATGGTTGGAAGAGTTAATGAGGTGACTGAGGAGACAGAAAATGCATGGGACATTTTCCTAGTGGAAAAAGAAAAACAAGAAGAATACATGAGCCACAAACCTATAAAGGTATATCAGAAAGAAAGAGACAAGGGTAAAGGTAAAGTTGGTGGACTACCTAGTATCAAGGTTAAAGACAACTTACCCCCACCTCCTTTGATTACTCCACTGGTAAAAACAATAGCTATAGAAGATCAACCAGAAACTGAGAGTATGGATGTAGAGGATGGCAGTCCTAATCTTGAAGTCTTATATACTATGGATATTGATACTCAAAAGATCAACATTGTGGTAGACAAAGATACAACTGATAAGACTGACATGGCTAGTGAGCCTCCGGTAGCTGAGAAAACTGATAACACGCAAGAGAAACTGGCAGATGACAAAGAGAAAAAGTTAGAGACTTAGAATCAGACTGAGACAATGCAATAAACAGAGAAACAAACAGAGAAAAAGGCTCCTGAACAGGAACAGCAACAGGAATAGGAATAGAAGGAAATAGTGCCACCAGCAACTGGAGAAGTAGAAAAACCATTGCTTAAGGAAATGCAGACACAAACAGACCTACCAGAGGTCAATACAAGCTTGGTTACTTCCACTGGCAATACTCAGAATCTAGGTTCATCATCAGGCTACAAATCAACTAATGTGACTAAGGTACTATTAGATTCAATTAAAAATATAACAGACTGCAGCTCACAAGCTTATAAGGCAATAGATGATACCATACCAATTTTGAAGGTAATTGCTCCTAATTTTAATATAGACAATAAAGATTCTTTAGGACAACTTGATACCTTGTGTAAATATATCATAGAAAACATTGAGAAAATAAAGGAAGAGACATTGAAGGATAAAGTAGAAATTGAAAAGCAGAAATTCTTTGATGAGCAAATAAAGAAGTGTAACAGAGATTTTGACACACTTCTACCAGAATTGTGTAACTTACTGAAAGAGTACAAGACTTTGTACAAAGACACCTGTAAGACAAACTTTTTGACTGTAGATATAAATAAAAAGATGAGCAAGGTACAAGATGAAATCAATAAACTTGCAAATAATTTTGTTAACTCACCTGATACACTATCAGTTTTTGAGGAGAAGATACCAAATTTTGAAGAAGAATTACTTAAATTGGAAAGAGAAAAAGAGAGAATAGTGAATAAGGCAAAACATCTAAGATTAAAACTGAGTCCAAGATTGGACTATCTAGAATCACTGCGGAAGGAAGTATCTGAGGCACTAATACAAGGATAGAAAACACTAGCAGAGCATTTGCAGCATCTCACTGGTATAGTTAAGAGAATAGAGACATCAATAAGAGATAGTAAAAAGTTTATGGAGAGTATAAACTTGATTTTGGCGGATCTATTTCAAATTGTAACTACCCAGTTACAAGGTTGAAACTACAAACTCCACTGACATCTTGACAACCTTTGTCATTGATGCCAAAGGGGGAGTAGTGGGATGAGAAAATTCAACATCACAGGAATCATAAGCTCAGGGGGAGCACACACATTTTTGGTAACATTTTTGGAGTTCACGCTTTTGGATAATTTTTGGATACACTTTTGAAATTTCTCATGAGTGTTGCCATCAATGCCAAAAGGGGAGATTGTTGGCATAAGCACACTCCAATGAGACGTTGTACGTGATTGAAGGTTTTGTTATTGATGGAAACCTTGCAATCCTATGGCACCGAAAAGGCATTACACCGGCAAGCTAGTGCACCGGCATCAGCAAATCACACTCTACACCGGCACCGGCACAAAGAAAGGAAGTATACCGGCACAGAGGCCAACAGGATTTTGTTATATTATATTTTGTTTATTATTGAAAAACTTTGTAAGCCAACTTGGCATGTTGTAAAATGACTCTTATATATAAAAGAGATCATTGTAGACATTTTGTAAGTAAGGAAGTAAGTGAAGAAAGTGATGTATGTGAAATATTAAGGCAGACCTATTATGCAAAATATAGGTTGAAGGGTTTATGTAAGAAGCAGAGCAGCAACCGGTACTGGATCAGGCATTATAGATGCTATTGTAAAGCAGTACAAGATATTGGATTTGTATAATCCACATTGTAAGTCAGTGAGACTTTCCATTGAGCAGTGAGCTATAGGCAGTTGGCCTTCCTGCATGTGCAGGCCCCTATTGTAAGTAATATTCTCTTATTGGCCAGTGAGTGAATATTGTGGGTCACAAATCCCACCGAGGTTTTTCCCACACCGGGTTTCCTTGTTAAATCCTTGTGTTATGGTGTGCTTTTCATGTGGATGTTCTTAATTCTATTTATTACATTATTTCTTGCATACCGGTACACTGTTATAATATGTTCTGCATGTTTTAAGATAAGATATTCTTATTACCAGTTAGATACTGATTCACCCCCCCCTCTCTGCATCTGTGGGATTCCTGACAAAAATCTCCACCAAAAGCTTTGCCGATGAAACCCTTGTCAGAACCAGTTTCCAATCTTCTAAGTAAGTAGGATAGTATCCAGTTACCAGACCAAAATCAACTGACCAAATATGAGTATAAGAATCATGAACAAGTCAATTCCATCACCAGATTATATTGGAGTCAACCAGATCATGTCGGATTTGTGTTAACCAAAAACCATTCAACCTATCAAGACTAGAAGGGTGTTGGTAAAGCATCCAAACAACTAGTGTTGACATCAATGACAAAACATCAATGCAAGACATAATCAATTCCACCAAATGGCCAATGAGATCAAATCACTACACAGTAGAACTAATGATATCCTTGGAAACCCCTCCACATGTCAACCCCTCCAAATTTTAAAATAAGTGTCTAAGGGAACCCGCCCTAATGGGGTTGATGAAATAATGGTGGACAACAGAAGATGTGGGTAATAATTCGAAGCTACAGAGAGTAAGAAAGAAAATCAAACATGTCAAGAACAAATTGAAGGATTGGAATAAGGAGAAATTTAAGAACATCTTTGCACAAAAATATAGAGTGGAGAAATAACTATCCAAACTCAATGAAATCATCATTGATCAAGGAATGAGAATGGAGGAATATGATGAAGAAAAAGAACTCAATGAAGAGATTGTTGAATTGTAGGCAAGAGAGGAATGCTACTAGGGGTAGAGGTCTAAAGAAACATGGTTAAGTGAAGGAGATAGAAAAACAAAGTTCTTTCACAATACTACAGTAGAAAATAGAAGCAGGAGACTCTGAGATTACAAGACAAGATGGTAGAATGGAGAATATAGAAGACATCAATAGTGAAGAAGTCAAGTACTTTGAAGAAATAATTAATAGAGGAACACAAGTATATCAGGAGGAGAGGGAAGACATACGCAGTGCAATCCCAACTATAATAACATAGAGCATAATAAGGTGTTGTATAAGGAAATCACTAAAGGGGAAGCCAAAAATGTAGTCTTCTAGTTCAACCCAGACAAAGCTCTTGGGCTAGATGGATTTTAGTTTCTTTTAGAAATTTTGGGAGATTGTGGGGGAGGACATAACAACTGTGATAGAGGAATGAAGAAAAAAGGTCATGTTGGGAACAACAAATCACACCTTCTTGGCTCTCGTCCCCAAGAGAAAAGAGGAACAAAATATGAATTAGTTTAGGCCTATAGCATTATGCAATATGGTATATAAAATCATACCGAAGATCATTGAAAATAGATTGAAAGTAACTCTTAAACATATAATATAAGAAGAGCAAAGTGGGTTCTCCTTGGGGAGATTGATTATAGAAGGAATAATTATTGCCCATGAAGCAATACACACTACAAGAAAGACAAGATCAACTTGTATGATTTTGAAGCTAGACATTCTAAAAGCCTGGGATTTGGTGAATAGAGATTTTCTATTGGAGTTACTTAGATGATTTGGAATTGGAATAGATTGGGTTAGATGGGTAGAAAGTATTATTAGGGAATAAAAGTTTTCTATTTTAATCGATGGTGTGGCACATGGCTTCTTTCCATCAGCAAAGGGAGTAAGGAAATGAGACCTTCTTTCACCCTTCCTATTCATAATAATGGCAGAAGCTATAGGCAAAGATATCAAATAAATTAGGGAGGAAGGAGACTAGAAAGGGATGAAGGTAGTAGAAGGGTATGACTCCATATCTTACCAATAGTTTGTAGATGACACTATTCTATCGGATATGCGAGTCATACAGAGGCAAGAACCATAATTAACTTCGTAGACAAATATTGCAAGGCTTCGGGGAAGAGCATCAATTGGAGGAAATCTGAGTTGTTTTTCCTGAATAGGCATCTACGAATGAAAAGAGATATTACGAATGTTATTGGTCTCAGAGTTACAAATTTTCCTAAAAAAAAATTGGGGATGCCTTTATTTGCATAAATAAATAAGTCATGCTATTGGGAGGGGCTAATTAATATATGCAAGAGCAAGATGGAAACTTGGAAAGGGAAGTGACTGACATCTACAGGAAAACTTTTGATGATTAAGGTAGTACTATTGGCTATACTGGCAATGACATGTTCGAATTTTTTCAAAGTTGTAGAAGGTACATTGAATCAAATCATAAAACATTTATTTTAAAGTGGAACTAGAGATTAGAACAAATTCCCACTGGTAGGATGGGAGAAGGTTTTTTCCCCAAAAGAAGTAGAGGGAATAGGGCTAAGGCAGTTGGCAGTTATGAACTTGGCCATGGGGGCTAAATTAGTTTGGAGTATATATGTAAGTGGACATCAAAGATGGGTCCAAATGCTCCAAAGGAAATACTTATACTTGAATGAAGATATTAATATTTTGACAAAAGATTTACCTAGGGGGTCTAGTATCTTGAATTACATCTTGGAATGTAAAGATATTGTATCTAGTAATGTCACTTGGTAGGTCAGAAATGGAAAGAGAGCTTCATTCTGGTCTGATTCATGGGAAGGGGGAAATCCTTGGAAAGAAGTTTCCAATTTAGAAATAATCAAGATGAAGACTGTAGGCAATGGGCAAAAAAGAACAATGATTATGGGAGGATGTTGAACATATTGGAGTTGGGTATGGGAGTGGAAGTCTCTACGAGAGATCAATGCCCTAGAGGATTAGAAAGCAATATTATTTGAAATTTTAAGAAAAAGACAATTTGTGCCATCCAATGAATAAGATTTGATTCTCTATTGTGGGTCAAGCATTGGAAACAACAAAGTAAGTGTAAGCTATAAAGTGAAAGAAGTAGTTACTAAATAAAATTAGCTGACTAGCCTGATATGGAACAAATGGATCTTACCAAAGGCAGGAGTTTTCATTTGGATAACCCTGTAGAAGAATATTTTGATAGAGGAAAAACTAAAGAAAATGAGAATCTATGAACCTATTAGATGTGTACTATGCCAAAGAGAGAGAGAAACAACTAACCACATTCTCCTTAGCTACAATTTTATGACTGAGTGCTGGCAATATTTTATGACCAAGCTATACCTCCAATGCTCGATGCCTAATGATTTAGTGGACTGGTTTGACATGTGGTTGATCATCAAGAAAAAGAGCCGGATTGAGTGCCTATGGAAAGTAATTCCCTTGATATTTGTGTGGGAATTGCGGAAAGAAAGGAACAAGCAAATTTTCTAAGTACAAATCAATCCCACAAATTTATATCAAAAAATTGAAGAAGCAGTAATAGATCTAGACAACAATGCACTCAAGGCAAAAACTATCAAACCCAACGATTTCACAAATTGGGATAATGAGATTCTCAAAGTCTTTGATGGCCTCAATTTCCCAAGAGTTGATGGAACAACAAAGGGTTCTAACTAAAACAATTGAGAGAGGGTATTTAGTGGTTGGCTCTAGAGCAGGGCTAGATAAAAAATAACTTTGACAAAGCTTCTAGAAGCAATCCAGGAATCAGTGGCATTATATGTGTGGAAAGGAATTAGGAAGGGTGAATAATTACATGAAGATCACTTCAAATAGGCAAATCTACCAATAACATTGTTGAATTCAGGGTTGCACTAATTGGGTTACAAATGGGTCTAGATATCAGCATGTCAAAGATACACCTCAAAGGAGATTTTTTGATCATGATCAATTCAATCAGACAAAATAGTACGTTGAATTGGTAACTAGCATAATGGCTAAGACCAATCAGGGCAATTATCTCTACTTTGGAGGGCTTTAGAATTACACACATGTATAGGGAAGGGAATGTTGTGGTAGATAGATTGGCAAAATAAGTATCAGATGATCAAGAAGCAATAACAGAGGATTCACCATACCAAAAAAATTTATAATCAAATCATTCTATACAAATTTCGGAATCAATCTCAAATCGACCCTTCATAGGTTGGAAGACAGAAATCACTATGAGACATGAGCCTCATAACCAAATTGCTTTGATAGTATGTAAAGGGGGGACAAATGGCAAGAATTTGGTGAATAGTTTTGGGCATTAATCCGTGGCTATAAATTAAAATAAGAGGATGACAAGATAATGATTCAAGAGATCAAAGATTACCATTTTTCTATGTATGATGGGATAGTGAATGCAAGACAATCGAGGTGGAAATACTTATATCTCAACATGGAAAGTATGGCATGTCACAAAATGTAGACGATATTAACTCCTCTTTGTGTGAAAATTAATCTAAACTTTGAAGTAATATCTTTGTGAGGATATGAAGTACGAAGATAGGTGGCAGATGAATAGATAAATGTTGGTGAGGTGTGGATGTTGAATATTGTTGTTGCTAGGATAAGTTGTTGTCATTCATGTCAACATATTCCCATTTTCTTGTGTTTGGTGTTTCGGTGATTGCATTAAGTTGATATGGTTGATTTATCTATTTGGGATGTAGAATACTTCATTCCTTATTGATTTTAGTGATCCAAAAGTTTACTTGATCATATTATTTGATCCGGTTTGAGGTTCAGTCTTTGTGTTCAGTGGTTGGTAGAGTTTGGTATTTGATCTGGTGAGCTCCGGTATGATCATATCTTTGGTTGTGGATTTGGGAGTATGTTTTGGATGTTCATGTGTATTTTCATTTCAGATGGTTCATGATTTGGTGCTCTGCAAGCTATTTTTTTGGTCTGAAATGTTGTTGTTGAGTGTTCCCGTGAGTTAGCATGTTGATCGACGAAGATTTGAATAACCGGTGTTGGTGCAGCTATTACAGATGATTCTAACATTCTTGTTGGTGTTTCTTAATCATTTTCTATTTGTCTTGGTGGTTCACATTGGTCCTTGTGTGCATTCTTGGTGATTTTTCTGATCTGGTGATATTCTTCATGTTATTTGATATTCTTCGTGGTGTAACTTGTTGCGGTTGATCTTGGTGATATTTCTGGTGGTGATGCATGTTTGGAGATTTTATTTAGGTCCATGCTGATGAATAATAAGAAGGGGGGTGAATTAGTATGCCAAAAATTACTGTACTTAAACACTTTACTATTCTAACAGTAAACCGGTAAAGCAGTTTAGCAAAAAAACCAGTTAGCACACAAGCAAACCAAATAGCAAATAATGCATTCACTCACAGAAACACAAACACCATTACACAAGATATTTTGACGTGGAAACCCAAATGGGAAAAACCATGGTGAGATGAAACTCACAAGTAATTATCTGCAGACACTAGTACATTTGGAGCTGATTTTCGATGGCCGTTTGTCAGATTTGTGATGAACTTTCGTCGGAGTGCCGACAATATCAATCATCGAAAACTTGGCATCGGATTGGTCGATGATGCCATACCCGTTGGAAGTACGACAATCCAATGGACTCTGTCAACGCTGTATGTCCATAGATTACATTGTCAGTCAAAAGCTTGGTAGTTGTCATAATTCCGACGATGATAATTTTTATCAAAAAAAATAATTATTATCGATGTCGGCGTTTCCTTCCTTCAATAGCTCTTTTATATCAATGAGACGTCGCTAGGTCTCATCGATAGCTTTTGAATTCAGATCGATGAGACCCAACGATGTCTCATCGATATAAAAGAGCCATCAAAGGAAGGAAACGCCGATGAATTCCAGAAAGGACTCACTGAAGATAATAACTTCATCAACAAAAGATATCAAAGAAAGCATACAGGGTCTTCATCGACGGGAAAAGTTATCGAGGAAATAATACTATCGGTGCAACATAAAAAGGACCCACTGAAAGGAGCATTTTCATCGAAAGAATAATATCAATCAGACAAAAGGAAGATATATCGATAAAAGATATCGATGAGGATATAGGTTTCGAGGAGGTTAAAAGGCATGTTCTCGATATGTGTGGTTTTGTCGATGTAACTTTAGCGGTGAGATAATAGACTCATTCATCGACGACGCATAGTGATATCGATGAAAGAAGTATTTCAATGGAAAAATAAAGTAGCACACCGAAGCCCCAAGTTTCTTCAACATAAGACCTGATGGATATCATATATGTTTCGATGAGGAGATAGCCATACTAACCAAATACAGTATTTCGATGAAGGGAAAAAATACTTGATCGAAGTAATATTCAAAACAAAAGTATTATCGATAGAAACAAAGAGATCGATGGACTAAAGAAACAAATGATCAAAAGCCATATCCTCATCGAAAAGATTATTGATTGCCGCAAAAATTAGAAACAAATCCCATGAAAGGTCACATCGCCATTAAATTCGAACGTGTGCCCGAGTAACCGTTGTCCAAAATGGCCATTACTAACTGATTAAATACACCATAAGTAGTGGATCAACATCAAAGCACACAACATTAAGGAATTCATAGGCGATGAACTAAAAGTAGGAATTGGGTGAATTCATAGATAAAGCTCAGTAATTCCAAGCAAGTTGTTTGCACCCAGACCTCTTTTTTAAAATTCAAATGGAATCATCATCTAAAACTAATAAGACCGGAAAGGGAAAAGAACCTATCACTGCAAAAGAAAAACCTAAAAGACAAAAAAGGGAAGGGTGCTCTTTGGCTCAGGACCTGATTGACCAATGCCCATCATCTAGTTTGAGGTCCAAGAATATTAGAGCTGATGAGGAAGGCCTGGAGGACCGGTTTGAGGATCTTGGAGATATATGGATAGAATTGAGAGGGTATGAATTATTCATATATGGGTACAACAGAAGAGTTTCCTCTCAACCTATCAATAATTTATGGCGATTGAACTTAGGAAGGTTAGTTGTGGCTAATGTATTCCTGAATGTGGAGCTCATGAAGGCATTGGCAAACAATTATGACCCTAAAACCAGGACCATATATAACTACATGGGTGAGCCAATTCTTGCAATCAGAAAGGAGGTTATTGACACCGTGTTTGAGTTGGATTGAGGATTTGAAGAATTGATTGACCTCAAGAAGTTAACAAGTGAATATTTTAACCTAGAGCACATTTACAAAATGTAGAGACTCCCTATACATAGACATAGAATGCAGGGTCCTTAGTGCCACTAGGTCAGGATGATAAAGCTCCCTATGATGTCAACTCTTTCCATCCATATTTCAAGTATACCTATTACTGTGTTGCCCAAGTGCTAGGGATAAAAGCTCATCCTTTGATGGATATTGCAGCCATGGTCATTTGTGCCGATTTGTAGTCTAAGGACCCCTGCTTCTTTGATTTTTCTACTTATTTGGTTGAGGTTTTGAATCATGGGTTAGAAAAGTTAAAGGGGGATGTCATCAATGTTCATTTCAAGCATTATTCCTTACTTATGCATATGCTATTGTATGTGGGCCAAGATGAAGGGTTATGGCCAGAAGAGTTATGTGTCAGGACACATGACAATGCTGGGATGAGAAAATCATTGCAACTATAGGTTTCTTCATGGGACCAGAGGTATGCGAATAATCAATATTGGCATTTTGAGGAGTTCTTTGTCAAGCCAATATATAGACTGTTGGGATGCCCGTGCGATCATTCCCTTGCACCAAAGGTTCAAATATTCCTAAGACCAAAAGATTTCATTGAAGATCCCTCAATTGAACACAGTTGGGGAGATTGGTATTGAGACTGCACACAAGTCAGGGTATATGGATTCAAAGGGAGACCATACTTACTACCACGTACAGTCCCTAACAGAGTGGCTTGTCTAGAAATTGTGAGGCAACTATCAATAGTGAGTACAGAACATCTGACAAGTCATGGGAAACAATCAATTGTACCTGGGTTGTTAGTATTTTCAGATTTTATTGTGAAAAGTCCAAAGAGTTATGGCCTTCTATAGATAAAATTGGATTATTATGGCATGGCTATGGGTGATCCAAGGCCCAATTTCGATCCTGAAGGATACATAAGGATAGCTCAGTCATCACAAAAGATGAAGGCTGGAGAGCATAAATCTTACCTACTGGATGACCTCATTAATAACATTGGCAGAGAAGAGGCCAGAGTGAAGCGAATAAAGTTTGAGAAAGCAATGCAGACTTATAAATGGAAGCTTTTTAGAAGGAAAATGGATGAGAACGTGCTACAAAAGATTGAAGACCCCTTGGAGTTGGCCAACAAACTTGTGGAGCATGAATTGGAAATACTTGAGGGAGTCCTGCCTCATGTTTTTAGGGATTACATTGATACTATTAGGAATACAGAGCCTTTGGCTCATATGTCTCCTGCTTCCACATCTGGCATTGTTCCATTCACTCCTCGATAGGATTACCCCCTGGTTATGAAGAGGATACACTGATAGACTTGCCAATAGGACAAATAAATGTCTAAGAAGTGGTTGACATCATATTCTTGGAGCATGAGGATTTCATTGCTGATAGTGACTTCATTGCTTCCAAGGAGTTCACCGCATTCCTCTATCAACATAAAGGATCTCAAATTAGGAATAACATGAGAAATAGTGAAGAAGAGCAGTAGCTTCAAAAGTTACAAGAGGAGATGGATCTTGTGATGAGAGAAATGACACCTGAGAAGGGAAGATAGTTGCTTAAGGAAGCTGGTGTGCTATTATACTCTAGATGGGACATGAACTCTGCCTTGTTGTTTGATGGATTCCTCAAGAAATAGGACCCAAGTAGGCAAATGATGCCAAAAGAGATTGGTAAACTCTTTAGAGGATCAGGATATGATCCAGATCAGAAGGCTCTTCTACAATGGGCTATCTATCCCAAAGATAAAAGACCTATATTGGTTGATACAGAAGAAACTTTTGGACATTTGATGGTGCAGTAGGTTGGAAAGATTGACCCTAGAACAACTAACAAACTAAACTTGGATGTCGCTAAACTGAACCAAGATCAAATAGAGTTTCTGGTCTAATAAAATTCTACATACAAAAGCCTATATGAGAAAACCGATGAAGAAAAATAGAGGTTGCAAGCAAGATTGCTTCAGATTGATACAAGTACCAATCAAACAGGGATGACATGCGATGTTGATAGAGATGCCATGGATGCCTTGACAGACGCTATGTATTGGAGGAATAGGGCCGAAAATACATCTCGACAAGTAGAAAAGGTACATCAAAAGATGGATAAGTTGATTCTGGAGATCATTGAACATAGGTTCAGAAGTATGATGCAAGTCATAGAAATATATTCGAAAACATACACTGGAATAGTCAGAGCTTTGAAAGAGCATGAAAGGCTCAGGTCTCGGTTGGAAGACATGATGAATGACAATAGTCTGATTAATCTAGGTGAGAAAATTGAAGCTGAGGCTTACTTGAAGTCCCATGATGAATTGGCAAATCAATTAAGGAAAGAGATTCAGAGGCTAGATGATGGGAATACCCCTAGGGTGCCCTCTTTTTATAGTAATGGTGAGTTAGTATCTTTCGAATAGTGGAAATAAGAGTTCATTGATGAGAATAATCGAGTAGTAGCAGAGGTGGATCAAGACAAAGAATTGTCACTTTGTTTTAACCATATTCTATCCAATCATTTCCAGATAGAAAGTGACATGAGGACACTAAACAATGACATTCTAATGTATAGAGATGATAAGTACATTCAACACATAGGAATGTTGAACTTGTTTATCTTCTAGTTTGTTAACAAAAGTGCTAATTAATAGTTATGTGCTGAAAAGCCACGATGCTTGGTGACAATGTATACCCTCATATAAATGAGGGAACTTTTGTAACAATAATGATCATTAGAGAAGAAGTAGAATATAACCTCAGGCTTACTATTGTACCATTTTCTGAACATACATAATATAATCAGTCGTCTTTCCTTTGTGTATATGTTGTGGATTACCGCATCTTTCTGTAGGTAGTTGCTTGTTATATTATCTAAAGGAGATAAGGTTACTTGTGTTCTTCCAATAAAAATTTGTGTTTCATATTGTGGATTTGAATAAAAGATTTACTTGCAAATATAGTTTTGTATATAGTGCGTCTGCATATTATCTCAACCATGGTGCGCCTGCATATGTATATAATTTTGTTTATAGGTGGAAAGCCTGAGGTTCAATGTTGAACTTGGTTGCTCTTATACCACATGTAATATTCCACATCTGGCATACACTTGAGCCAACTAACTCACTAGTTTACTAACCAACTATCTAGTGAACTACTTAATGTCTACTAAGAATAATGGTCATAAATGACCATCATAAGATAATTAACATACACTTGAGTCAGTTGATTCATTGGTTACAAAACTTCTAGGTTTAGCTGATCCAATTCGTTACATAAGAGTCTCATGTCTACTCACATTAACAGTTTACAAGGACCTTCATAGGATTGTGACATAACCTAACAAGCCAACTCCTACAAATCCCCTATCTCTAACAAGCTTCAACTGTCACCATGGAATTAAACCTAATACAACATTGGTTCCCTTATTTAGCTAAATTAACACATCATATTATGACTCAACAAAAAATACAGTTCTAATATATTTTTTTGTCTTTCTATATTCCCAAAAGTATGCATTGAGACTGGTTATAATCTGATTATAACCAATGTCCATTGATGAACCATATTCGGTTGAACTATGAGTTAAGAGTGGAAAACAAATAAACATAGAAAACAAAAAAACATACAATAGCTACAAATTATAGCAAGGTATTGTAACTATAAGATAGAAACCATCCTAGGAGCCTCCAATATATCAAAAGTTGAGAAAGTAGCAAGCTTACTGTACAAAGACAGTGATCACTATAAAGTTGCCGTCAAGTTCAAAGCATTGATTTGTGGTAACAAAGGGTTTCATATGGGGATAGAGTAGTCTCATGAAATATCATGACATTCATAATCATATTTAGTTGAGTAGTCAAATCTTCAAGATAGATTGGTGATAGTGCAGTCATTCTGTTGAGCATCAAATCTGAATTAAGTAAAATATCTTGATTTGAGAAATTAAATCATAGAATCCATCTCTCTTTGGAAGAAATCATCATTTTCATTGATACCGTAATGACCCATAAGTTATCGAACAAGTCTAATAGTATTCTATCGAAGTATCTAAGATTCAAACAGTATCGATGAGACCCAGCGATGTCTCATCGATATAAAAGGGGCATCGAAGAAAGTAAACGTTGATTGAAACTTCAGAAAGGACTCATTGAAGATAGTAACTCCATCGATAAAAGATTTCAAGGAAAGTGGAGATGGTTCTCATCGACAAGAAAAGGTCTTCGAGGATATAACACTATCGGTGCAAAAAGACTCACCGAAAGAGATGGTCCTGTTATCACTGTTTTAAAAAATGGATGTTCTCGATCCATAATAGGTTAATTTTGTTGAAATTTTGAGTTTGGTATTGGCCTTGTTACCTCTATTTTGTTGTAAGCCAATGGGAAGGTTTAAGGGTTTTAAGTTTTAACCTTCAAGCTGTCTGAGTAAAAACCTGGTTCTAATTCTGCATTACTTTTTACCACTTAAGTGATGGGTCTGTTTGTCATGAGAAGTGTCCCCTCATTGTTATTTACTTCGGTGGTCCCTTAAATATTCTAAATTTTATATGCCTATTACTTTGCCTTTTTCCTAATGTTTATCGGGCCTTGTAAGTGTCATACAACTCTTTGTTGATCCAACGGCCTGCATTGATTCGTAGCTGGGAGATGCTCATGGTTTACCTATTGCAAAGCAGCGAAAAGATGGTAGGCCCGGGCGAGGTGGTCAATAGAAGGAATAAAAGCAGTGCAAGTCCCTGAGATCTAACGGCTCACATTATTTCGTGGGATGAAGATGATCATGAGTTACGTATCGCAAAATGGAGAAAAGGAAAGTGGGTCCACGCGGTAGTAAAGCTAAAGTTAAAGACTGATCATTTCTCTTTTGATCGGATGGATCACGTGGTTTCATGGGATGGAGATGATAGAGTTTTACCCTCCACAAAATAGCAAAAAGTGGTGGGTCCCAAAAGTAGGCAGGTTTTTCAAAGAGTAAAGAGTGGTTGGTTCAGAGAATGATCAACGGCCCGTGTTGATTCGTGGCCAAAAGTTGCTCGAGATTTAGCCTTCACGAAGTAGTGAAATGATATGGCAGTCTAGTTAGCGGTCTAGGTGGTTTAGGTGGCAAATCAGAAAGTCACACATGGCCTCAAGGTTAAGTAAATCAAAGAATAAACTTGGTGACCAGGTGGTGGGCCCAACAGATAGATTGAATCATACTGCCAATGAAGAGGTGACCTGTCAGGCATAGGTGGCAGTTTAGAAGTGGATCGCATGGAAGTTTTTTGGCAAGTAAGAAGTTGCCACATCGGTTTCTTAGGAGATTGAATGCTAGGGTGGATAGTGCTAAATTAGAGGGCCCACATCTACCGGATTAAATTTGTTAAAGAGCGGGTATCTCGAGGAGGATCCAATGGTGGGCACTATTTCACAGCCCGAAGGAGCAGGACAGTTACCGTTCATGAAATGGTGAAGACTGTTAGCCATAACCACTTGGTGCACGGTTAGTGAGGTAAAATGTCAAGTTAGGACATGATAAAGACCGACCAAGTTCAATCTGATTGGACGGCTAGCGTGGTTTCGCTGGGTTAAAGTGCACGATGGTTACCGTTTGCAAAATAGTGAAAGGAATTTTAGCCCATTGTCAGATGAGCATGCAAGGGTTTTTCGCTCTGCGAAATAGCGAAAGAGCGAAAAGAAAAAATACTCAGGATAGTTTTGACCCGTTGGAGCCAAATTTTTGAATTCTTTCATGAATTCAATTATGAAGGGACGGCTGAAGCATGCGGTGTTAATGTCACAGTTAAGAAGCCCAATTGTCGTATATACTCTCACATCAATTTAATGAAGGTATCATTTCAAAGAAGTTGCTACAGAGAAAGTTGGTGCTGAGCAAAATTCTTCAAGCCAAAATCAAGTTTTCTTGTTCTTTGCTTACCCATTGCTTGAAAATTGTTGAATTGTGGTTTTGTTCTATTAAAGAACTACTTTGATTGATAATTGGCATACTTGCATACTTTCAAAATGGCAACCAGATGGGAATTGACAGGAAAGGTGAACTATTAGGACAGAAACATCTGTGATGATTTTCTAGAGCAGTTAACCATGTCAACTAACGTTGGGGCTAGGGCCAAAGAGTTAGTACCAAAAAACCCTCGTTTGAAAATTGGGGATGGCTTGTATGACAAAGGAAATTGATTAAGGGGCCTCGAAATAGGGATATCAGGTCTAAGTCTTTTTAAAGTTGGTTTTTGTCAGAGACATGCCCCCACCAATTTGAATAGCATCTGGGAACTAGATGTGGGGAAGCTTGTGGTCCCTGGTGTGTTCATGGATGTAGATTTGTTGACCCTGATCACATAGAATTATGACCCTACTGCCAGATGTATCAGAAATATAAAGGGATCAGCCCTAGTTGAAATCAAAGATGATGAGTTTAGAAATGTTTTCAAGCTTAGTGAAGCTTCAAATTATCTTGAGCCTATTGATTTTGAAGCATTAGCTCAAGTCTACAATGCACAAAGAGATCATCTTAGGAGTGGCCCATTGAGAGAATTCTTTGTTAAAATAGGAGGGTTAACAGTTGTAGGCCCTAGTACAATGGAACCATTTTCCCTGAATTTGTTTACTTTAAGAGCTAAGGGTATGTATTGGACACTGTGCCAGATCTTTGGACAAGATGCTGAGAAACATATGCTAACCCATTATATGTCGATGACTACCCAAATTCTAAACCCTTCCCTGCCAATAACATTTGATTTTTCCCCATACCTCACTGATGCTATTCATGCAGAGCTTGTAGGGATTAAAAATGGTAAGGTGGATAGGCCATTTGGATGGTACTCCCTGTTAATGCACATGTTTTTGTTCAAAGGTGCTGATTATTTTGCAAAAGATATAGATTTGGTCAAGGTTAAAGATAAAGAGGAGATGCTTGTGCAACTTTGCAGCACTGTTCTATCTTGGGATAGAGAGGATGCTAGTTTTTTGAAGTTTGATAGGTGCTTTGGATCTAAGATTAGAGTTCTTTTATGTGTAGAAAACCCTAGGATTCCTAAGGCTCTTTTGGAATTCCTTAGGCCTAAAGAGTTTGCAGAAGATATCAAGATTGTTCACAACTAGGGAGACATGTATTTGTACCCTGTTTCTACTATTTTCAGAGTATATGGCTTCAGAGGAACCCCCTATCTATTGCCCTATCAGGTCCCATTGAAGATAGGGATTGGAGAAGTGTTGAGACAGATTGGAGGAGTACAAGAAGTCGAGCTGACCAATAGGGGTAAAGGGACCATTTTCCCAACTATTACTATGGCCCATCATTTTGTAATTACCAAAGGTGGCTGGAAATACTTTGAAGAATTCTTTAAGTCATATATGTTGTCAACTGCAGTTTCAAGGTGTGCAGACCCTGAGAATTTCTTCAATGGCATGTTCAGAAATAGGGTAGTATGTAAAAGTAGGCCTCACCAATTTCAATTTCCTAAAGATTTAATTAGAAATGAATTCAGCTTAGACGAGTAGGAATTAAGAAAGGAGAAGTGGGTTGCATACAAAAGAGGACTTGATTTTATTCATCAATTTGATTCTAGCTATGACCCTCTTTCTAGTTTCACCCCTTTTGAAGAGAAGGTTAAATTCTTAATTCTTTATTTTGAAGACCTGATGTAAACCCTGAAAGAAAAAAGGGAGGCTATAATGCAAAATGATCCTGATAGGGCTGAATTGGTCTTAGCTAAGCTTGCCTTTGCTAAGGCTATCCCACCTAGTAATTATATGATGCATAAAAAATATAAATATATTGTGATGATGCCAGTGACAAGTGAGCCTTCCACTTCAAGAGGAAAAAGGGCCATTGAAGATGTCATTGATATTCAAGATTCCCCTAAAAGGCAAAGAGTAGGGAAGGAAGTTGAAACTGATGCGCCTCAATACTCTCCATCTCAATCCCCTATTCACATAGGAGATGAGCAAGTAGTGGCCGAACAATTTCTACAGTTAGGGAGTCTCAGTGAAATTGCATACACCTATGATGAGACCCAAGAGGGAATGTCGGAAGAGCCACCTAGTGTTGAAATGAATATAACTGATGGTGAGCTAAAGGGAAAGGAATTAGACCTCACTATCAAACAAGCTAGTGAAGAGTTTCTAGCTGATAGCAATTTTGTCACAATAGGGGCTTTCATGCAATTTGTATGTAAACAAAACATTGAACAATTCAAGGCTAGATGTGAAAAGAGAATGAGTGAGTAGTCTCACAAAGATACAAATTTAGTGGAAGAAGAGGTTAAATAAGAAATGATGGTTGAATTCAAAGCTATCACTCCTGAAGCTGGAAGAGAGATGGTGTCAAAGGCTAGTGTTCTAATCCTCCCTAAATGGGATATAGCAGATGCATTGGTTCTTGAAGCAGTTAGAAAAGAAACCAAGCCAATGAAGGGAGTGACATTTAGCAAAGATAATGCTTCTCTGGTCATGTGGTCCCTCAAGAGGGATGAAAGTAGAAGAAGGAAAGATACCTAGGGATCTAATCTTCTAGGAGGTATGATAGTAAAAAGAGTCCAGGATACAGGGGTGGTAGAAGCTGCCAGTACAGTCTTAGAAACTACAAAGTTTAATGTGGCAGTAGCAGAGAAAGAAGCATAGGAAAAAGCTGGTCTCCAAGTCAAGTTGGAGACAATTTTAAAGGCTTATAATGAAGCCAAAAAGGAGGTAGCCAATAGGGATACTATTATTGCTAGACTTCAGAGTCAGTTGGTAGGACAACACCAAGGAGGTGAGAACTCTACCCTGGCGATCTCTTCTTCTGTAGCAAGACCTCCACCTAAAAATCCTATTATAGAATTCCCCCCTTCTCCTATGCCTTCTGGTTTTCAACCAACTGAGACTTTTAAACATGAGTTGGAAAAAATGAAACAGGCTCAAGCCTTGTTTGCAAGTAAGTATGAAGAGAAGGTAAAGGCCGCCATTTTGAGTTTTGTTGATACAGTAGAGGCCCCCACTATGCACACTAATATGAAAAGAACTTTAGACACTATGTGTGAGTTAAATGAGGACAAGGCTATTTTAGAGCCTATTTTGAATAAGTGGATGCCAACAGAAGTGGATTTATAACTTATGTGTGCATCCTATGATGAAGAAAGATCTTATGTTACTATCAAATCCACATTTGAGTTTGCAAAAGGTTTGACCAAGTTAGCAGAAGGAAGAGCCAATGTAGAGAGGAAATCTAACTTGTACAGAAAAGAATATACTGAGCATAAATTTGAATTATTTCCTGGGGTTTTGTCAGCCAAAATCAGTTGAAGGACAAATAGGTATGGCTTGATGAGCTGGGAGCTAATTTGTCTTTGAGGGTAAATGAAATTGTTAACAAATATGACACCTCTTTGTTTGTTAAAACAATTGAGGAGATAGAAAAGATAAAATCACATTACGGTTTTTTGGAATCAGAGGTGAGGAAAATAAGAAACTCTTGAAAAGGTTACTTAAGTTAGAGAAAAATATTGTTGGCTACTCATGGCCTACGAATGATGTGTTCCAAGAGTGGACCAAAAGGTATAAGATGCAAGAGGAAGATGCTCTAGAATAGTTGGAAGATGCTCTGGGACAGTTAGAAGATGTTGCAGAAGAGTTAACAACCGAAAAGGTCGTTGAGACAGAAAAAGACTTGTAACTGCTTCTTGAAAGAAGCTATGGTTGTAACTAATTTTCCTTAGGGATGTCTGAAGCTTGTATGCATCCATAATTTTATAAATGGATACCATGACAGAGGAAAAAAGATCACAAGAATTTGTAAAGAAACTCTGCAGAAATTTATCTGCATTTTTTCTAGTGTTTCACAAAAAACTATCTAAGTTTTGTAAGATTTTCCAAATTGAATATAAATATATAGACCATTAACTTTGAGCCTAAAATTTGTGTTATCTTCTAGTATGCTTTCAAATATTTTACTGGTTTCATTTGGGTAATTTAGGGTTATTTCAATTGAACAGGGATTGTAATGCAATCTTTATAGATATGTTTCTTAGCTTTCTTCTTTAGGAGGGGAATTAAATATGCGAGAAATACCTTTATCAGTAGGCTATTTGTTGGGAACTTTTAATTTGATGAACATTGTTTAGTATAACAAGGGAGGATTCTTATACATGTTAGGCATGTATGGAGTTGGTAGAAGCCAAAGTGATTGAGATGTATGGATATGTTTAATTCTGAAGGTCTTGTTTAAAATAGATGACTCTGTAGCCTGGATAAGGCACTGGTATCTGTTAGTGTTTTCTTTTCTAAATCTCTTGAGGATCAACACTGAAAATGAGGCTAAGTTTTCCTATATTTTTTCAGTTTTTTGTTTAAGGCAATAAGATCCACTAGTTTTTGGACAATGGTTACTGTGGATTTTGTTTAAAAGTGTGAAAGTATTCACATAAGGTATACCCGCCTGAACTATGGATAAGTTCAAAGTGTAGAAGGTTATTAAAACCTTGTCATATGTTGCTCTAAGGTTCTTGTTCCTTGATTTCTCCATTCACATACAGAGTTATTCTTACTCATCAAAGGGGATAAGAAGGGGATCAAAATTTGAGAACAATAGGTCCCACCAACAAAAGGTTTCAAAGAAAGAAGAGGTGGCCCCCACCGATGAGAAAAGGCTTTCGAAGAAACAATATCATCGATGCAAGATAAATAAGATTCACCAAAAGAAGCATTCTCATCAAAAAAGTGATATCGATAAAACAGAAGAAAACTAGATCGATGAATGATATCTATAAGGATATGAGTTTCGATGGGAGGACAAAAGAAGTCACCGAAGTCCAAAATCTCTTCGACATGAAACCCGGTGGACATCAAAAAGATTTCGATGAGAATATGAGTTTCGCAGAGACTAAAAGGAATGTCTCCGATACACATGGTTTCATCGATACAACTTTATTGGTGTTAGACAACAAAGAGAGGATAAAAGGGGCTTCGGTGAGACAACAGGCCCATTCATTGAAGGAGCATAGTGATATCGATGGAAAATGCATTTTGATGTTAAACTAAAGGAAGTCACCGAAGCCCAAGGTTTCTTCAACATAAAAGGGACCAATGGATATCAAATAGGTATCAGTGAGGAGATGGCAATACTCAATTTTTTTATCTTCCAGTTTGGAAAACAAAAAATGTTGGTTACCGATTATATGCTGAAAATTCATAGCGCTTGGTAATAATATAACTAATAGACTCATTGAGAGGTGGTGGGTTTAAAAATTGTCTCATAAGTTTACACAATAAGTCCTAAAGAAATATAAAGACTTTGTAGCCCAAACAGCAAAGAAAGGCACTGGTCATCTATAGAATACAATTCATCGGTTCACATTTCATTTTAAAGAAATAGGAGTAGTTGAATAGGAAATATAGAGTAGACTATAAATAGTGTATATACATAAATTTCAAGCACATAAATCGAATAATTTCTACAACAACAATCTTGAACTCATCTGCTATATCTCCATCCTGGCAATTTATGCCATTCTGAGATGCATTAGGTTAGTCTCAATCACTATAACACAATTTGCAACATGCATTAGGAGTTGTCCTCCTTACAAATAGTGCAACATTAAAAAGGTATTATCAAAGCTACAACCACAATTCAAAGAGGAAGCTTACAAAGATAGGACAAAGCTAGGTACAGTCATAAGTCAAGGCAAATTCATAGTTGAAACTCAGTCCAAAATAGTGAAGAAGTGCAACAAATGACATGAGAAGTCTAAAGAAGTATTATAGCAATCATGAGTCAAGGATTAATGAAAAGAGTTTTTGCATCCATGATACAATCCTTAAAAGCATCCATGATACAATCTCAAATACACTTGTTACCGTTCTCTTGGTGATTTTGCCCAATTGTGTATGTCTTGCTTATGTATGAAAATGGCATTTTGCAGCTTTCCACCGACCATGTATTTGAAATGTCTTTAATTTAGATATGGCATGAGCTTAGTCGTAGAGTGAGACTGGGGAGTTGGACCATCTCAACCATCGTGCGCCTGCATATGTATATAGTTTTGTGT